>NC_068297.1:11363619-11471119 GCF_025860055.1 Xyrauchen texanus | reverse complement strand
ATATATATATATATATATATATATATATATATATATATATATATATATATATATATATATATATATATATATATATATATGTATATATATATATATATATATATATATATATATATATATATATATATATATATATATATATATATATATATATATATATGTATATATATCAAATAAAATAGTAAATGAAATAAAAGTTTAAAATATATATATATAATTTTAAACTTTTATTTAATTTTCTTTCATAATATTTTGTAATTAACATTACTGACACCTCGTTTTTAGTTTATTTTTTATTTCTCTTTTCTGTCACTCTTTATGTGAATGTAATGGCAAATAATTAATCCAGAAAAATCATGACAATAAATTGAAACTTCTTAAATAGTGAAAGAATAGAGAAGAAATATTATTCTGTCTCTTTATGTGTTTCTCTCTCACTCTTTGTCTATCTCTCTCCATCTCCTTTTTATTTCTTTGTACTATATCATTTCTCATACACCCTATAATTCTCATAATCATCTCTCTGCTTTTGTACTCTTTTCAAGTGTCTGATATCCTGGAGCCTTTGCGCACTGAGGGGTGTCTCTGTTTAACAGGAAGTGGTTTTTGTACTGTTGACAGATGAGGCTGTACCTCTGATCATTGGAAGAGACACTTTCTCTCCCGCTGACCCCTACACTGAGTCCAGAAGCTGCGGTCAGGAGCTGATGATTGAGCAGCATTAGAGAGCAAGGGATAGGGTGACCACTTAAAATGCAGTTGTGTGCATCTCTTTCTGTGTATTGTGTTGGGGAGAATTGTTGTGTGCTGCTCTAGATTTCAGAGAAACACTATATGGTTTTCTGCTAAGATTGCACATCACTTGGGTACTAAGTTTGAGCAGAGTTCAGGTTAAATTCCATGTCTGCCTTTGCAAGGTCAAAACTTCTGAAAATGTCCCCAGAAGTTAGCTAAATCTGAGAGATGTCCTCAAAATTAAAAACAAATCATAAAGCTGCTTAAAGGAATTTTTCAGGCTCAAAAAATAATTTTGACTCATTCTTCGTTTATTTAAGATAATGTAAAAGATGCAGTCCCAGTGAGGCAAATTACAATGGAAGTGAATGGGGCCAGTCCATAATGTTAAAATACACACTGTATAAGTATAGCCATGAGATGTAAAACATTATACACATTTACTTGATTTTGATGCAATAAAATCAGAAACTTACTGGTGTTATGGCATTAAAGGGTTCACTGGTGTAACATTGTCATGACAACAAAATTGTAATATTGGATGTAACTTTACACAGATAAAATTAGTAAGCAATTTTATCATACTAAAACCATGTTAATACAATGTTTATGTCTTGTGGGTAAAAATCTATTGTTAGCACCTTATTGTAACTGCCTATTGTAAACTTTTTTAAATAAACAAAGTAAAACGAATTTATAAACAACTTTATGCAACAAATGCTGTCAACTGAGCTGGCCTTGAATTGAACCTGGAATGTTAAGTTAATGTTTTTATTTCCTTCTAAAAATGGCAAAAGTGAATTGTAGGGTTAAGGTTTAGGTTAGATATTGGTTAGTGCAAAACTCACCAAGATGATAGGGTACTGTGGGTGGTTTCTTAGTGGTTGCTACGGTGTTCTGGGTGGTTGCTAGGTGGTTGTTTACTTGCTCAAAAAGCCCATTCCCAAGTTTCCATGATTTTTTGGTCCCTAGCTCAAGTCCATCCATCCATTTTAAATCAATGGGGTTTTCTGGTCCATTGATCATCTGCCTGGCAAAAATTGTATGTTTGATTGCTTAAAGTAATGGCACATCTCTCCTCAACGTGTCGCGCAATTTGAGACTTACAAACAGTGCAGGATGAGATATGCATTGAAGATTAATACTTTGGGATTTGTTTAAATCCCTTATCCAAGTATGAGTGATAGTATTGATTCTTGACTTAGCAAACAAAATTAATAATAATCGTTATGCTTGCCTCAGCAAGCACTGTTAAAAATATGCTTATTTTAAAAACAATTGAAGTCAATGGAATTTTCCAATTTAGAAAGCAACATGTGTGTTCATTGTCAATGCACTTAATTGCCGTAAAAAGCCAACAGGATGTTAGATCTGTCATGAAGAGCAAGTCTGAACAGAGAGAAGGGACATTTTCAGCACGTCACTAACCAGCCACAGAAAAATGATCCTCCAAATGTGTGTAATTACACACAAGTTGATCAAAGCCGATTTTTTATATCAAAGATGAGCGTTGTCAGTGAAGGCACTGAAACACTCTTTATATGTCTGTTTTAGCAAGTGGAAAAATCAACAGAAAGATATTATTGCCTTAGATAACGTCAACAGTTTCACGTTTAATGTTAATTTTGATGAATTTCATACAGGCATACTTTTGTTTTGTGATGTGGTTTTGGTGACTTGGGATGATGTCATCCTTTTAATATGATAGATGATTTGGTGAGAGGGTCAAAATGTTTCGGTGTAACAAATAGTTTGTCAGTTGACCTAAAAAACATGCTTTATGTGGCAACAGATAAATTAACTGTTTTTTTTTTTTAATTATTTATTTAAATTGGAATAGTTTTATTTTTTTAAGATAATCAACCTGAATACATTATGGTCACACTAACGAAGGTAATTTTAAGAGTCAGAAATAGATAAAAACTTTGTTCATCAACATTTTACAGTTTATTTTATAATAGAGTGTGTCTGTGAATGTGTGCATTTGTTTGTGGTATGTGTGTGTATGTGTGTGTGTGTGTGTGTGTGTGTGAGGGAGAGAGAGAGAGAGAGAGAGAGAGAGAGAGAGAGAGAGAGAGAGAGAGAGAGAGAGGAGTCCTGGCCATGAGTGTGTTATGTGGCAAGCCCTTGCATGTCTTTAACCTGACTTTGAGCTTTAGTTGGTATTCTGAGTCTCAGTTGTTAAAATTAATAAGGGGATTTGTTCACTCACCCCAGACAGGGAATGTCTTCAATACTTCTTCTGCCCTTTCTCACTCACCTAAAAGTCTAAAAGAAGAGAAGAGAAGAGAAGAGAAGAGAAGAGAAGAGAAGAGAAGAGAAGAGAAGAGAAGAGAAGAGAAGAGAAGAGAAGAGAAGAGAAGAGAAGAGAAGAGAAGAGAAGAGAAGCCTAATCAAACAGATCTGCTCACAACAGAAAGCTTGAGATACCACTGTGACCTGAGGGAAGACAGACAATTTATTTTTTTGTAATCATGTCATTACAATGTTAATATGCTGCATGTTTAATGCTTACAATTATACTTGATCCTTAAAATGATGATTACACAAGACATGTATTAAAGTCAGTTAATGTTAATTGCAATTAATTCATGGTTAGGTGTTGTGACTTTTTGTGAGTTTATTATTATTATTATTATCATTGAAATACCAACACAAATTATTTTGGTGACGTTCATGATACAATAACATATCAGCAAGCTTTGCTTTAGGCTAGAAATAGATGCCTTTAATTTATTTAGATACATTTTTTGGTCAGAGCTGCCAATGCGCGAACGAATACGATAAATGTACATCTCATTCAATTTTGTCAATGTCATAATTTGTATGACTATTAATACTTGAAGTCACCGAAAGAAAATAACAAACTTGAACACACGTCACGTTTGACTCATAATTTGTATTAAATTCCATGTAAATTAAGGGGAAATGCCATCCGTTTCATAAATTCTTTAAAGCAGTGTCGGGCATGTTTCTACGGCATGCGACTGTTTATAAAAGTCACGTTTTTTTACGTTTCTCAGGAATGTATCTATCTACTGTTTTTCCTGTTTAACGTTCGATAAAAACGTAATTTTAATTGTATAATTTTAACTGTCTGTGCCAATATCGATTTGAAATTATTCAGAAAATAAAAGATCACGTTTTTACTACTAAATGCTTTCCGAAAATAACGGATCAATAAAGGTTCTCACGGTGTTCGACCACTGGATTTGGCAATAAATACATAAAGTATAGGTATAATAAACTATTTTAAAAACGTAAATAAAATATTTACCATGCCTTTATTGTGTCATCTGACTTTAGAAAATGTTATGACAAGTGAAAGGAATCTAAATGAGGAAACTCTCTCTCTCTCTCTCTCTCTCTCTCTCTCTCTCTCTCTCTCTCTCTCTCTCTCTCTCTCTCTCATTCCAATTGTTGGCGCAATATAAAAGCTCAAAACTTCCCCATCCCCTGTGATCTATCCACGACCTCTTCAACTATTAGAGAGAGAGAGAGAAAAAAAAAAAAAAACCTTGATACGTCACTGGTGAAGGTGGTTCATAATTTGTGCCAATACTTATAAAGCCTGAGCGCGCGAGATGCAGTGAAGATTGCACACATTAGAGAGAAAGACTCAAGAAGCTTCAAGAGCTCACTGAATGTCATCGGTATGCTTTTACACTTGTTCTGAGGTGAGTACACAGTCATTGTTTCACTCTTAGCTCTGAAATTAAAGATGCGGTTATTTTCGATCAATTATGCCATGTTTTAAACATTTAAACACACAGATTTGAATGGTAGAGCCTACATTTGGGCACATATAATTTCACTTACTCGGAAGTGTTCTTAGAACAGAAAGGAATAGCACTGTTTTTTTTTCAATCTCTAGTATATTTCAAGTTCATTTCGAGTCATGGGTGAGAGAAAAAGGGATGTCCCATTGATTTTGGCAGCCCCCAAAAAGGTGGCTGAACTCGGATGAAAGACATGCCAGCGCATGCACTTGTAAAACTGTTTGGAATAGTTGTCAGTTTCTTGTCATTCTTTGGGAAGCTGGAAAAGAGATTATATGTAGCGTAGATTTTCTCTCATTTTAGTGCTGTGGACTGCATGAAACGTATGTCAAACCCATCTATGTTCATTCCTAGATATCCAAGCGCGTAAAGGGATCTTTTGGAGTGTTGCTCAACTTTTGGAGGCGCTCCATCAAGAAGTGCCCACGGGAACGACACGCACAAGCGCACGTGGATATCTTTTTTATTATTATTATTTATTGTTATTATTATTTTACTATCGTTGGAGATGTTCTGGCACGATTTCTGCCTCGTGCCTACGTTGCTGGCGGCTGTCGGTGCAGTCTTACCGGCGCTGCTGTTGCTCGTGATTTCGCGGCTGCTGTGGGAGTTCAGGTGGAGCATCACCCGTGATCGGGCGTGTAAACTCCCTCTCCCGCAAGGCTCCATGGGCTGGCCGCTGGTCGGAGAAACGTTCCATTGGCTTTTCCAGGTAAGACTTTTGAAGTAGCCTCAATAGAAGTCTAAGAAGCGTTCCAAAACTCACTCCCTCTCTCTGTAATAACACTTTTAACCTAAAAATGTGCCTCACTTGGTAACGTAAATCAACTGTTGATTCAAGTTAGAAATATTATTTATTATTTAACAATATCACTGAAACAACCTGAATGCATTATTGCATTATGCACACACATAAATAAAAAATAAACAAATAAATAAAGGGTTAGATCAGGCAGAAACAACTCTTTAAGATGACAATTGCACCTTTTATATTGTATGTTCTTTATATCTCAATTAGGTCTACATTTTGTAGCCCATCAACTATAAAGTCAAATCTTATATTACAGTGCTGTCAGTGTATTTACAAATATTATTTGACTTATAAACTACATGTGAAATTATCTCGTGCATCCTCTATGCATTACCCATTGTTTTTGGCATTGTAGGCCTACTATTGCTGTTGTTTTAGTGTTACCAATGATTATGGTAAACACTATTTAATGTTGTCACCATAAAACGTAGAAAGAAGGGTATGAGCCAGTTCTCTGCTGCCCAAAAAAAAAAACAAACGCACGAGGGAAATTATACCCTGGCATGTGTAAACTTGATGCGGGTGTTATTTCCTAACTGGTAAAAAAAGAAAAAGAAAAAATTCACCGTGATTTCCCTGTGCGGTGCCAGAACTGATCATTCCATTCCAGAAGTTGCAACAACAACTTCTAACAACTACTAACTACTAACAACTAGTCTGAAAGCTTTGCTATAAACCTCTCTCTCTCTCTCTCTCTCTCTCTCTCTCTCTCTCTCTCTCTCTCTCTCTCTCTCTCTCTCTCTCTCTCTCTCATAATAGGGGTCCGGCTTTCACATCTCCAGACGTGAGAAGCATGGAAATGTTTTTAAAACGCACCTTTTGGGCAAACCCGTTATACGGGTGACCGGCGCAGAAAACATCCGCAAGATTCTGCTGGGTGAACACACGCTGGTGTGCACGCAGTGGCCCCAGAGTACGCGCATCATCCTCGGGCCCAACACCCTGGTCAACTCGGTCGGCGACCTGCACAAGAAGAAAAGAAAAGTAAGCACAGTGCCTAAAATGCATGCAGACTATCCAGTTTAGGTGTGATGAGAAACTGGCTGGCACAAATCTCTGATACATGACGAAGTATCAAGTATGACTGGTTTATTTAATTGATTAAAGCCCACGCTTATTTACAAAACCACTCATAATGGGGCTGAATAAATAAGTGTTTGTTTTGCAAACGTCACTTTCACTTTAACAATTGAGCCCTGAACTGCTTTTTTAAAAACCAGTTTGTCTTATTTACAATTATTTTTAATGAACGTAGCTGTTCACTCCATTGCATTATCATGCATTCTTACAAACTCTGCTTTATGAATGCGTCAATGAAAAAAAAGAAAAAAAAAAAGCCTGCTGTGAATTTTATATGGCTTTTCTATTTTACTTGAATAATAGAATAGAACAATAGAATAGAAAAATTACAAAAAACGTTTTGTGTTTTATAAATAAACTATTTTTAATTTGCTTCTTAGATCCTCGCAAAAGTGTTTAGCCGTGGCGCACTGGAGACGTATTTAACGCGCCTTCAAGACGTCGTCAAGTCTGAAATCGCCAAGTGGTGTACCGAGACCGGCTCTGTGGATGTTTACGCCGCGGCAAAGTCACTCACTTTCCGCATCGCGGTGCGCGTCCTGCTCGGTCTGCGCTTGGAGGAACAGCGCATCATCTACCTTTCCAAAATCTTTGAACAACTCATGAACAACCTCTTCTCTCTTCCCATTGACACCCCCATTAGCGGACTGCGCAAGGTGAGAATAAATATCTCAGTCTGTGATAAAATCCTGGTCTCTTTATAACTTCTAGGCATGACCATATAGTGGCTTCTTGTTGTAGGGAATCAGAGCCCGTGAGATTCTGCACTCTGCCATGGAGAAGATTATAGAGGAGAAACTGACAAAGCAGCAAGCCAACGATTACTGCGACGCTTTTGACTATATGCTGAGTAGTGCGAAGGAAAATGACTACGAACTCACGATGCAGGAACTCAAGGTAAAACCTCAACTCATGGATCAGTCCAAACATCATAACGAGAACTGAACGTAAATTCCACACACGCGTTTATCTTCGTGCGCTATAAAATAAGGTGAATGCACCATGATTTGACTGTTACCCATTTTATTCAATTTAGTAGCCTAGGCAACGACTTCATAGTCACCCAAAATGCCTAATTAATCATCATTATTTTTTTATTATTATTATTATTAAAAATAACTATATTCTCAATATAGTTTGCATTTACACCCTTCAGAAAACTTTAAATGACCAGTCGTTTGTATTGTAGTAGGCCCTATCTCTATATTGCATTTCCCTTTAAGAAAAGCGCTTGCTGAATAAATCAATTCAAATGTATTTCAGGAGACTGCGGTGGAGTTAATCTTCGCTGCGCACTCCACCACCGCCAGCGCATCAACATCCCTCATCCTGCAGCTGCTGCGCCATCCAGACGTGAGCGAGCGCGCCAGAGCGGAGCTTGAAAGCGAGGGGCTGATCGGTGACGCGCACAGTTGTCAGTCTCGTTGCCATGGGAACGTCATCAGAGAGGCAAGCGATGCTTCAGAGAAGAGATCAGCGGTGAATAAAACAACGTGTTTTGAAGCAGGGGAAATGGAAGAGGGCCGTCGCTCTCGGACCCACGTCCCTTACCTAAGTTTGGAGAAACTGAGCCAGCTTTCATATCTGGACTGTGTGGTCAAGGAGGTGCTTCGGTTCCTCCCACCTGTGTCTGGGGGATACAGAACAGTGCTGAAAACATTTGAATTGAATGTGAGTTGATTTTTTTCTTCTTCAAAAACATTTAGAGTAATTAATTCACTGATTCCATCAATCACCCTTTCCTCAGGTTATATATATTTACCCGAGTAGGTGGTGACAAATGTGCATCTTTTATATGTTATTAATGAGTTATAGGATCGTGCATGATCTAAACAATGGAAGTCAACAATAAGATTTGTTTACTTAAAAATGAACATTCTCTCATCATTTACTCACCCGCATGCTATCCCAGTTGTGTATGACTTTCTTTCTTCAGAAGAACACAAACAAAGATTTTTAGAAGAATATCTCAGCTGTGGGTCCATAAAATGCAAGTGAATGGTGATCAGACATTTGTAGCACCAAAAATCACATAAAAGAAACATAGATGTAATCCATAAGACTCCAGTGGTTACATTTCTTCATAAGCAATATAACAGGTGCAGGTGAGAAACAGGTCAAAATTGAAGTCCTTTTTTTTACTCTAAATCTCCACGTTCACTTTTACATCTGAAAGTTACATGTGGTGCCTGTTTAGTTTCACATTTGAAAGTGAAAGTGGAGATTTAGAGTAAAAAGGGATTCGTTATTGTTCTGTTTCTCATCCACACCTATTATATTGCTTCTGAAGATATGGATTTTAACACTGGTGTCTTATGGATTACTTTTATGTTTCTGCAAATGTCCATTCACTGTATGGATTTACAGAGCTGAGGTATTTTCTTAAAATCTTTGTTTGTGTTCTGCTGAAGGAAGAAAGTCATACACATCTGGGACAGCACGAGGGTGAGTGAATGATAAGAGAATTTTCATTTTTTGTGTGAACTGTACCTTTAAATGTTTTTTCAAAAACACTGAATCATTCATGAACGAAATATCGTATTGTATAAGTAAAATTGCATTCTAAGAGAGCAGAGTTGCATTGATTTTCCTCAATCACAAATGCATAATGTATAATTTGATATGTCTAGTTAGTGTTAGGAACTCATTTAGTTTTCTTGATCGAATGCTTATGCAATTTGTAGTGTTTTTTGTCCACCAATCACTGTATGCCTAATTATGTTATTTATTTAGTTAGTTAGTTATCTCAGGAGGATATGCAATTACACATTTTGTGCTTTGGCTAACGTATAAACCCCCTCTATTCTGCATATGCAGGGTTATCAGATCCCGAAGGGCTGGAGCGTTATGTACAGTATCCGTGACACACACGAGACTGCAGAAGCGTATCAGAACCCGGAGCTTTTTAACCCAGACCGGTTCTGTGCTGATCAAGATGAGAGCAAAACTGACCGCTTTAGTTATGTTCCTTTTGGTGGCGGCGTGAGAAGATGCATCGGACGGGAACTCGCTTTGATTGTGCTGAAAACTCTTGCCGTGGAGTTGCTCGCCACAGCGGACTGGACTCTGGCAACGGAGAGTTATCCGAGGATGCAGACGGTGCCTATCGTGCATCCGGTCAATGGATTGCACGTGTTTTTTAACTACAGAAACCATGGGATTGAGAGAAACCGGAGGGAGTCCACTCATATATAGGAAAGAAAATGAAATTAGACACTGTTTCGTATAGAAATTGAACAGACAAACGACAAAACTGCTATTTGGAATCATTCAATTAAATGCAATGTCCCTCTTGATACCAGTGTAAAATAAAAATCTCATTTATCCACTTAAAAAACAGTGGGATGAAGTGATGGATATGGACATTAGACAACTGAATGCATGCAACTTGCTTAAGCCTGAAAAACCAAGCCATGTTGATGTGCATGACATCAAAACCTTTATATCTTGTTCATAGAAAAGAATATAGAATATAGATGCATTTAAATCTCAGCCTTGTTTGTGATACATAAACAAAACCAGTTTTTGGTTTGTGAAATGAAGTAGGAACATTATTAAGCTCTATTTATACTTATGTTAAGAGGACCAGCATTTTTTCAAGGAGAATAGTTCACTAAATAATAATAATAAAAAAAATATATTATGCCACTTTCTTTAGTTTCTAGACCACTGTCTAATTAAAATGACTGGTTATCTGTACATGCTGTCTTTGTGTACTCTAGTACTTACAGAAGTTACATATTGCTTTAATAATGTAAATAGGCTACTAATGAATAGTTGTTTGTGTTAATTATGAATGTAAGCTGTGAAAAACGATCCTTGTGTTGTGAACTGCATGGGGGATCGGAATAAATACAGGGAAGGAGAAAACAAGCAGCACTTTTTCTCCAAAATAGGAGTATATGTACTTGTCTTGTCAATAAATGTGTGTAATATGTAGTTCATGTGCTCATGTGTCTTGATGAGTAGGTGCTCAGTATTCATATTAATGTTATATATTCTACTGTACCTACTGTATTTTGAAATGTGCATTCAGAGTTCTGCTAGTGTTTAAGGTATCTCTGTTCAATAAAGAGATTTGATGTGTTTATAAGCAGTTTGTTCTCTATGAAATTTGTCTCTTTCTACACTCATAAAATGGTTCCCATTTTGAACCTAAATGGTTCTTTCGAAAACTCTCTATGTATTGGTGCTTAAAGAACACAGAAACCAACGTGCTGATCTGATCTGAAGAACCTTTAATGTATCATCAAGAACTTTCCGAAGAAATCTCTGAAGAAACCTGCATAATGTTCATGCCCAGATAAAGATTGCATTAAGCCTCCAAGACAATTTTCTTCTTCCAAGGCTACAGCTTGCAGTGAGATATGACTCTTAACAATGTTTACATTGTAATGCAACCATTGTCTGAACACATTTTGTGCTGTGTGAGCTTTAACAGATCTAAGGGTTAAAAGAGATGTTATGAATCGGTCTTTCGGGCCATCGGAAGGTCAGGTGGGACAGGAAGGGAAAATGGAAGCTGGCTAAACCCAATGCACATTGAAATGGCATGACTAAAGTGTGCATTTGTTCTGTCTGATGCAAAACATATCTAAATGATGAACCAAGGATTAAACTAAGGGCACAGGCTCACTGGCCTTAAAAGGTTCATGATAATTTGGAGATGGGTGTGCGTGGAGCCCATTTGCCTATATTGGACTCTGGTGATTAGTCAGGTCACCATAAAGAAAAAGCAACTTGTTGCAAAAATACAAACAGAAACTGTATATTAAGCATCTGATACTGTCACCAAACTTCTCAGAAGTCAATAAAGTATCCCGGTGTCCTAGCCAAATTCCCCCATTGGCCCCTATCTATCATGGCCTCCTAATAATCTCCATCCCTGAATTGGCTACATCACTCTACCATCTCCTCTCCACCAATAGCTGGTGTGTGGTGGGCGTTCTGGCGCACTATGGCTGCCGTCGCATCATCCAGGTGGATGCTGCACACTGGTGGTGGTTGAGGAGATTCCCCCTATACTATGTAAAGCGCTTTGAGTTTGAGAAAAGCGCTATATAAATGTAAGTTGTTGTTGTTTAGTTGTTGTTACTGTCCAATGTCACACATTGGCTTTTTATTGAAAATAACTGGCCAAGTCATCACACTTTCCACTGAATGAATCTCTCATCCTCTGATTGATGTTGTCTCGCATGGACAAGTGTGAAGCCATCACCTTTAACTCAGAACTACTCTAGAGCATGAAGGCCAGTCCTGTTTACATAAAGCAGAGCTGCCCCTGAGACAACAGTAGTAGACATGTAGCCTCTCTTATCAATACAAACCATTTAAAAGATTTTCAGGTCACTGAGCAAAAGAGCTACCAGCTTGCACACATGTATGGACATAAAACTGACAGAAGAATTTGTCAGACATGGACTAACACACCCTTAAGACTAGCAGCCGTAGGGCATACAGACATACCAGATGGAGAATGTACAGTGTGTTGGTGGTGGGAGAGATTTTTAGAGAGAGCAGGAGGAGAAATGGGGAAGGGTAAGTGAGGCACAGGTAGAACACAGAAGTGGTATATTGAAGGAGAGACAAAGAGAAAGAGAGAGAGAGGGAATGAAGGAAATGCAGCAAGTTGAAGGGGTTGAAAGTAATCAGAATGGAATTTCAATTCAACAATGTAAAAGCATAATGAGCATATAAACTGAACACTTTGCAAGTAGTGACTTTGTAGTGATCTTAAACTTTGACATTGATTGCCAAACATGGAGGAAATTAATTCAGCCTATACAGTAATTTTCAAATCTAGAATTAAAACAATTTATATAAAGTCAAATTAACACAGAAAAAAGTCACAAAGAATTCCCATCTTGCTATCAATGTTGCATCATCTCCTTTCTCATCGTTATTGTTCCGTCATGCCCCGGGCCAGTATCATAGTTCAGTCGAACTCCTGAACTGGATGACTTTTGTGTATGCGTGTATACACAACGTCACACCTACAATCATAGACTGCCAGCGGCATAAACAACATGATTTGTAAGTGCCAATAATTTAATCAAAGTGAGAGAGACTGGTAGGGCTACCATTAGCCATCCTAACTAACCCACCTGCAAATCTGTTGATGTCCTAAAACAAGTTCAGATGTCACTGTCTTGAACTTCCAATTTCCAAATGCATAGTTCCAATTAAAACAGCCTATCAGCTGCAATCTGTCCAAACAGCTATAAGTAACATCCAAAGTCTTTGTTAGGGGATCAGTCACGGTGGAAGCTATACGTGTCATGACCTCTGTTGGCAGCATCAGTGTGTGTGTGTGTGTTGGAATGCAGAAACAGCAGCTGGTGTCTACACTGTAATTACCCAGCAGCGCAAATGCTTCCTGCCCCAAACACACACTTCTCACCTTTATACAGGTACTCACGCCAGCCCTCTGAACACAGAGCGTGAAAAAAAGGGCAAAGGTGCACACACACACGCACAGATTTTTTCATCATCCACTGTTAATGCCTTCTTCTGATCAGAAAGTCCAGATAAAAAAAGCAAATAGGGGACAGAATAGTCCTATTATAGGAAAACTGATTTAGTCAGAAATTTGTGCAACCTTGATGTACAGTCCACATTACCTTTACCCATGTCATCCATACCTTTTGAGTAAAATCCCAGAATCAGTTAAATCTTAAATGTACAGGGTGTCAATACAGTGTATGTATTAAATAGCGCATAAATAATATACCGAATATTTCAGTTGAATTCACATATAATTTAAGGCGATGTTTAAACAGTAAGAATAAAGAGGATTTTGTAAAAATAATTAGTTTATAGTCTTTGATTGAAGCCTATCCTAGATTAGAATCCCATTTTCCCCTTGCGGAGAGACACTGTAATTTATTTATTTATTTCAATCTCTCTCACTTTCATCTTTATAATTAATTACACCTCCAGGCAAGATGTACTGTAGTAATCATCTGGCAGGTTCAAAGGAAGCCAAGTTCCCCAAAAGTGCATGTGCACACCGACCCTCCAAACATCCTATTACAGTGGAAAGGTGTGTACAATACCACATATCACCTCTACATGACCCCTGTTTCTTACTATCTTCAAATAAGGTAGACAATAAAGTTGATTGCTGATGCATTTGGGGACACTTCATGTGCAGATGTCATTGAGCACTTCCTTCACCAGGAATAGAGAATGAAATATCCATGAGTCAATGCTGAATGTGATGGGACTTGCTTTTCTGAGTTGACGTGAGATCGCTAACTTTAAGACAAAAGAATGGGAGAGATACACAGAGAAATTCTTATGATTGCCAACTGCAAGGCTGATATTTTAAAGCCACATTGTTCTGCAGTTTGACACATACACAGAAGTCGGGTGGGTTTTCAGGGTTCAGTAACAAGGTGACTGACACGCTTTAATAAAGAAGAATTGGTGCAATAAAACATACTACACCCATAAGCACTCTGTCGTCATATCGGCCTAAGCTTGCATTGATGCTGCAAAAATGTATACAAATGAATACAGTAGGTTCAGCCCGACTGAGTGTCTTCAACTATTCAAAAAGGAGTTTCATGTGTAAATGTGCTTTTCAGTTCTGAAATTGATAGGGAATACAGTATAATGGCATCTGAATAGATCTGTCATCAAACTTGATGTTTATCAGTGATGCTGTGTCACAACTGTCAGCTTCACATATTTCAATGGAAGTCTCTATAGAAAAAAAGAAGGAAACCTTTTAAATTAAACACTGTTGTTGAGACTTGCTTAGTATGCTCCAGGCATTAGCTTCAATGCCATATGTTATGTCAGTATTTTGTATTATTTTGCTAATAATATGATTCTAAATTAATGCCCTCATTCATTCTCATAGTGAAATGTTATTAGAGTCATTTCAGACAGGTTGACTGGAGTTGAAACCCCTTTCACCATTATAGGATCACTCCTTTCCCATCTTTCTCTGGAAAGAAAACATCACATGAAAGGCACATTATGGATCAACAAAAAGGATACAATCAACCTAGGATAGAGGTTCCCAACCTTTTGTCAGCTGACCACCAATAATCTAAATTGAATTATAGAGATTAGAAGTATAGAGATTTCAATAAATATAATGAATAGATCAATTTAATTACTGATTTTGTTAATGATACTTTTGTAAAATGTTTTATAAAAAGAAATATATATATATATATATATATATATATATATATATATATATATATATATATATATATATATATATATATATATATATATATATATATATATATATAAATAATACTGGATTTATTTATATTCATTTATTTACATATTCCTTGTTTACTTATATTGTTTTATTTTATATATTTATTATTTATTATAACTATTTAATGCCAAAATTGGGTAGTTGACATGTAATGCTTTTTTTTTAAACATTACATTTCCAATTATGACATGCTATATCACAATTATACACCATTTACAATTATAAACAGCATACTAATTATTTTATGCAGCTTTATTACCACAATTAATTAATTGAGAGGCTACATGGAATATTTGTTTTGCAAGACATTCCAGGCCCATTCAAAATGTATTTGTGAGGGCAAAAAGTTTAAAATAGTGAAAATACTATAAGAAATCACTGCTCAAAGTAATTGATTTTATTAAGCAGGGAAAATTAAATAATGCTAATTAGTTTAAATAAATTAGCCTTGTTCAGTATTTAAAGTTTAGTACCTAAACTTTAACCAAGTGACCTTAAATGAACTAGGTTGTTTCAATGCTTTCAAGCTTTACTTAAACTATTTGTGTCGGGAGAACATTATTATTTTTTTTGGTTGTTTACCTGAAACTAGGCAGGGGATTTCTAATTTCAAGCATTCTTTGCATGGCACTCTTTGTGCAAGATGAATGTAAAGAGGGAGACTTGTTAGTGTTTAATGTTTTTTTGTGTTGAGATTTGTAAGAGTTTCTGTTACACTGGACTCTTGGGGGTTACTATAATGGGGAGTGAAGCTTGAGTTTAGGTTGAGGACAGGTACAAGTTAAGAACGCTTTAAATAGTTTAACTCATTGAGCAATTGCTATACTAATCAAAGCATGTTTTCAATTAGCATGCTAGCATTAACTTTGCTAGTATAACAGAAAGAGAATTTAACATGTGTAATTAAATTGGGTTTAAAATACCCTCTTCTTGATTTATTTAACTTAAGATTGCATGGTCATTTTAGTTTAAAAAAACTAATTTCAAACAAGAGAAACCGCTGTTCATGACTGAATCCTGATCAGCCAAATAATTACATTCAAAGTTAAGTTAGATTTGAGTTAGCTTACTCAATATATAAAGTTAAGAGTGTTTAACATGCATGTGTAGTACAAAATAAAAATCTGAATGTTCTACTGACTTAATTTATTAACTTAAAAAATTGTATGTAACTGATGACCTCCATATTTTTAGTTCTGGTAACTTATAAGGGTTTACAGTGAATGGTGACCAATTACAGGACCAACGATATACAATTTGGCAGAGTTTTGAATGGCATGCTACCACACTAATCTACTATTTTTGTCATAGACAGATATAGCTGAAGTAGTAATAGTATGGGTAGCATACTGTACATTTCGAACTCAACCTGTCTTGAAAATTCATATACATTTTGACCTAAAATCTTGATGTTGATTTAAAAAAAGTCCATGGATATGCAATGAATCAACTACCCCACTAAATCTTCCTTAATTTAATTTGGCATTTCTATCACAATCTCATAAATGGCTGGATGAGAAACCTGCTTTATAGGGAATACAAAACTACTACTCACCACCTTTACATTTCAGCATGTGCACCCAGAATGCTCGCAGGCTGCTGGCACCAAGGAGCAGTCCTATTGGGCAAGTCTTTAAAGGAATATTCCAGGTTCAATACAAGTTATGCTCAATCGACAGCATTTGTAGCCTAACGTTGATTACCACCAAAATGTATTTTGACTTGTCTCTCTTTTTCTT
Source organism: Xyrauchen texanus (assembly GCF_025860055.1). NCBI lineage: Eukaryota > Metazoa > Chordata > Actinopteri > Cypriniformes > Catostomidae > Xyrauchen > Xyrauchen texanus. The sequence goes on along the minus strand of NC_068297.1, from coordinate 11,454,733 downwards.
TAAAAACAGCAAAAATCTGGTTTAAAGTGAGGCACTTACAATAGAAGTAAATAAAATAAGTTGTTTCAAAAGTATAGCCATAAGACGTAAACAATATGCATGCAAACTTGATTGTAGTGTGATAAAATCGCTTGATAACCTTGTATCCAACTTTATAACTTTATTGTTTGCCCCAATTCACTTCAATTGTAAGTGCCTCACTTTACCTTGATTTATTTACTTTAAGAAAAGTGTCAAAATTATTCTTTGATTGGTAATCAATATTATGCCACAAATGTTTTCATTTGAGCTTAACTTGTATTGAACCCGGAATATTTAAGTTAAAGGGACTGTGAGAACTGAGCAAAAAAGAAAAAGAAAAGAAACAGTATCAGTTTTCCTCTGAGTTTAAGAGTTCATACCAGTAAACAGTTCGTATGGTAATTCTTTATTTTATTCTGAAGTTTTTTGTTCTTTGATGTTCATTTGCTTATTTATACAGACACAACCAGTACAGTATGGCCTGAAGCAATATTCTAGCAGGTTCAGTCTTAGGTCATATTTTTCGGATTTTCCACAAATCTGGCTTCCTCCTCAGACTTCATATGTGTTGATGGCTCACCTCTCTCTAACTCTCGCTTCCCACACCCACTTGTTAACACAGACAATGATACTGACCTGATATTGAACCCAAGGTACTTTTTCTATACCAGGTGTGTCAATTTTTGTACTTTCCACATATGTTTAGGTACTGAAAGCAAGAAAACGACATCACCCCAGGCCTACAGGCTTCCATTCAAGATTAAGATGCCAGAGATGTTTATATGTTCATGATAATTCGTGGAAACTCAATCTTTCTGGAAACTGCAATCAGTTTGCTCATCCATAGGAATTCTTAAAGCTCATCCAATCTAAACATAGTGCAAATAAGCATTATATTTCCAAACACTGATAAAAGGAAAAAAGTTTAGTAGTTATATATATATATATTAGGCCTAACAAAAAACCTTAAAGGAATGTTCCGGGTTCAATACATGTTAAGCTCAATCGACAGGATTTGTGGCATAATGTTGATTAACCGCAAAAAAAAAATTTGACTCGTCCCTCCATTTCTCAAAAAAAAAAAAAAAAGCCAAAAAACAAGGTTACAGTGAGGCACTGGGGACTAAATGGGGAATGAAAGTGAATCTGGTCAAATTTGGAGGGTTTAAACAGAAACATAAAGCTTTGTTGACATTACATCATCATAGTTACAAAGTTGTAAAATGTACTATAACTTTACACAGAAAAGGTTAGTAAGTGATTTTATCTCACTGTAATAATGTTTAGACACATATTGTTTACACCTTGTGGCTATACTTTTGAAAAAGTTAGTATTTTAATGTAAAAAAAAAAAAAAACATTCTGCATTAGAAGTTTTACTCCTAGAGAAATGAATAGTCATTTTTAAACATATGTAAAATCAGGACAACATGAGATGACGAATAATTTCACTAGCCTAATAAAAGCCATTTTATTTCTACATAGAAAGGGTCCCTTCATGGGGGCTGCCATGTTAGAATCACATGACCAGCCAAACACAACTTGCTTAACCTCAGTATGTGCTCTGTTATTGGACACTTTCAATCATGTATTTAAGTAATCATGACAAACTGTACAACGACAAGTGAATTTCTACAATGGCATTAGTAACTGAAAACTACTGCATTTGATTGATGCTGTATCCATACCACTAGGTGTCAGTCATAATTGTAAGCCTTTTTAATGAGGAATACCTTACTGAGTGCAACAAGTGGTGACCTATGCCCTTAGCGGAATGCAAAACATAGAATTATGTTAATGTCAGAGACAGACATAATAACAGACACACTTGTTTTTGTTTTAAGTTGAACACAGGGTCTAGTCACAGATGATGCAGACGCGAGACTACACCTTCCCTACCTGCTATTTATCTCCCTGTGCAGGGTGATATAACGCCCGCCAGGCCTTGCAGGAAAACATAAGCATTTAAGAATGAAAACAGTTATTACAGTTACTGACTGCTCTCTCTCTCTCGACCTGTTCCGTCAGCTCAATGCAGCGCCACAGGCTGCGATTACAGCAAGGGAAGAGAGACGGAAACAAAATAAAACAGGTTTGCGGTTGCAAGTTATGTGTCGGCTTCTCTGAAGCTTCCAGCTCCCAAATCCTGTGGTTTACCTGAGCACGGTTCAACTGCGTCAATGCTGACATCATCACCATCAATGCAAGGAATGGGTCAAAGGTGGCCTGAGTTCAGGGTGGAGATGGCTTTCCACACGGCGCCATCTACTGGCCACAGACAGGATACGTTTAATTACAACAAAGGATTTGTTCATTTAAAAGCGCTTCCGTTAATTTTAGCGCATATTGATGAACATACAGAAATATGCACTTCACGTACGCTTCAGTTCTACCTTTGGATTAAGTATTGGCCTCTTAAAACAGTCTAAAATTAGATTTAGCTCTAACAAAATCTCATCACTGACGCTTGTGTTTGTATAATTGACTGAATGCTAACAAAACATATGAGGGTAAATGTGTTTCACAATTCAATATTCAAATAACAAATAAGATTCAAACAACCGAGCAAGACAAACACGGCAGTAAACATGAAAGTATTAGAGCTGTGAGAGAAGTGGTTATAAGAATCAGCTTTATTGCAAAGTATGTTTACACAAGGAATTTGTCTTGGTGACAGGAGCTTCCAGTGCACAACAATATAAAAACATTACAAAAACAGCAGCAAGACATAGATAATAATACATAGAAAAGTACATACACATAGAGAGAGAGAGAGAGAGAGAGAGAGAGAGAGAGAGAGAGAGAGAGAGAGAGAATGGTTGCATTTCCTGTATCAATAAATATGTTTGACAACGTTGGTCCTCTTGCATTGATCATAATCCCCATCCATTAGTTGATTGAATCAATCCACTCTCTCCTCTCCGCCAACAGCTGGTGTGTGGTGGGCATACTGGTGCACTATGGCTGCCGTAGTCCATAAGGGAGTCTGTGTATGGCACAATATTCTGATACTGGTCATTTGTGGTAAAAAAAAAATAAAAATATCAGTAAACTGGAATGCCTGTTACAAAATGTCTTCAATGGTCATGTCTCAATCACAAGGCACAAATGGAGCCAGAATCCCTCCTACTCTACAGGACATGGAACACATTCCCAGGCCTACATTTCTAATGAACACACACACACTTTCAGACGAAATCAATCCTACAAAAGCATAAAACAACAAATTATTTTGATTACAGTGCAGTTTATACTAGAGGGCACCGTTTGCTCTAGCACAATCTAATTATGCTACGAAACAGTTAATAATCTATGAAAAATTATTCAACATAAATTGAGCCAAACCACAAAAGGAATTTAAAATTAAGCAGACAGCTACCATGCTGTGTGATAGTACCTTATAATGGTATAGATAATGTATATAATGGGTAGAGCTCTGAAGTATACACATATACAATATTAAACCGAGCACTGACCAACAGTTTTCCCATTAGAGCCATTGACGTGGCACTTAATAGGGAACCTGGGGAATACAAACACTCCACTTAGGGAAAGCTAATAATACATGTATTAAATATCCTTTGAAATAATCATATTCTGTGGCCCAAAAATGTTTTTGGACACTAAGCTACACTTCAAAATTCCAACTGATCATAAACTAAAATGTGTGGTTGTATGAAGCCAGTTCCCATCAAGTTGTTAGTGGTGTATAGTGGTTCATCAATTTAACTATGGACATGAAGCACTAAGTTTGACAACTAAAATCTAATTCAAATACTTTTTGTTTTCAATTTGAACTGTATATGTAATGTCTCATAATTAAAATGGATATCTCACCCAAAAATTCATTTATCATTTACTCACCCTCATGCCATCCCAGTTGTGTATGACTTTCTTTCTTCAGCAGAACACAAAGATTTTTAAAAGATTATCTCAGCTATGTAGGTCCACACAATGCAAGTGAATAGTGACTAGAACTCAGAAGGTCCAAAAGGACATAAAAGGTAAAGGGGCAGCATAAAAGTAATCCATATGACTCTCGTGGTTAAATCCATGTCTACTGAAGCGATAAAATAGATGTGGGTGAGAAACCGATTCATATTCAAGTCCTTTTTGTTTTACTATCAATCTCCACCTTTGATCAGCAGTAGGTGGGTGAATGTGAAAGTGTAAATTTTTTGTAAGAAAGGACATAAATATTGATTTGTTTCTCACCCAAATTTATCATATCACTTCAGAAGATATGGATTTAACCACTGGAGTCTTATGGATTACTTTCATGCTGCCTTTATGTCCCTTTTGGACATTCAAAGTTCTGGTCACCTTTCACTTGCATTGTGTGGACCTACAGAGCTGAAATATTCTTTTAAAAATGTTTCTGTTCTGCTGAAGAATGAAAGTCATAAACAACTGGGATGGCATGAGGGTGAGTAAATGATAAGAGAATTTTCATTTTTGGGTGAACTATCCCTTTAAAGCTTGTTATTACTCAGCTCTCTGAAATACTCGATTCTGATATGCCAGCCAGGGAAAAAATTATTAATTTCTGAAACCTTCGGAGCAGAATTATTCTTTTTTTCCAGTTCCGGCATTCTGCAGCCAGTTTTCCAAATGTTAACCCATTAAAACTAAATAAAAGAAAGGCAAATAACATTCTTTTTAAAATGACAGTACTCTGTGCTAAGGGTCGGTGATATACCAGTTGTATTTTTTCCAGATTTTGCAAGAGAAACAAGGCACATGCTTTGGAAAATCAAGCTCAAAATAAGAGACTTGCCTCACCCAAAATAAGCACAAAAAAAGCAATAAAATGTATTCCAATGTGGGGGAATTTCAGGATATAAATCATAAGCTTTGTACACAGTAGCCTATATAAATAAACAGATACATTTCAATAAACATATTCTTAATGTTAAATATAATATAAATATTATTTGGGCAACAAGAAGGGGTGTAATTCTGAGAATTTAACTCGTTGGTCTATGGTTTCATGAAAACATTATCGGACCACAATTAACCGGTTGTTGATGGGCTAACAACATTTAAAAATTATGTTTTCACTCTGGAACATTGAAAGGGACTTTATTCCCATTTTCGGTTACATTCTGCAAAAATAAAGTTTGTTTTTTGGTTTTCGTTCCTTCTGAAACTGTTTTTAGTCCCCGATTCCAGCAGTCCGATATTTCTGAATAATGACCACACATCTAGGTGACAAGTAATATTTCTCCTGTCATCCGGGTATTGCAGGTCAGACATTTAGTCTCACTACAAGTAAGCTAATAAAATTATTTCAAGTCAAATTAATATTTCATATCCATTTATTTATTTAGTGGTCTTATTAATTGGAATAACAAACAGTTATTTTCACAATTACACGCATTACAGATCTACGTAAACTGGAGGTGGAATTAAGCTGTTTCTGGAGATGGTGCAGTCTCTTACTACTCATATAATAATTTAATTTCAACACAAACCTTTATTTTATGTCCATACAATTATTAATTTGGCAAGTAGCTGTGTAATAAACAGGACAATATACAGTCAGCCAGTTTTAATCTCAAAATAAACCTCTTCAAGGTGATACACGACCTCCTGACATCACTGTCGGGGTTTATAATGACCAGCAAAATGTAGATGATCCCTTACACAAACATCTTCTCTGAAACTCTTTGCATGTGAATTCTTTAAAAATAAATGCCAACTGGGTTATGTTCATCTATAGCTCTGACATTCATATGTTAATAAGTGTGGATTAAGTGTCCAAAAACATTTTGAGACTGTTTGAAGATTTGTTGCACCATACTTTTTGGGACCGGGTATTGACTGCAGGCATTCGCTGTGCTCTACACAAGTTTCAGCATGTCTTAAGGTTATGTCATATCTACATTCTGTGTTAATAGAACAACAACACAAGTTTAGAAGGAGAAAACTAAACTAAAATCAGTTTAAAATGTTTACAGTTTACCCACTAAACTATGCTGACAGAAATACCCTGTGGCAAAATGGGGAATTTGATTCAAATGAAAACTTATTTGGAAAAATTATCACCCGATACAGGTACAATCATTTAAAAGCACAAGAAGCACAAGAAGGACAAGGCTGCAAAGGCAAGAAAATTCCCCATTGACTTCTCCCTACCTGCCCTGAAAAATAAACATACAAACACACATGCACACACTAAATTAACACTTAATTGTGGGTAACATCAGAGCTGCATATCAAACAATACAAGACAGATCAGAAGTGTGCTGTAAGTGTGGTGAATGTATTTACCACTGTTTGTTAATGAAATACATGCAGTGAGGGTATGCAGGAAGTTCCACCAGGCCATATATGGCAACACTAAGGTAAGAATTACCTTTGTCCTCACTGGCATTGAGGGCCAAGCAGTCATACACAAGGCTATGGGAATACCTGCAATACACACATACACAGCAATGTAAATAAACATGCACAAAGATTTTAAGAAATTATGAACTATATTTTCACATTTTGTGAAGAAAATCTATGGTATAAGGAATTTTTAAGTATCTAAAGTAATACATTGTGTAACAGGGCGGAGGGCGGGGCCGGGTCGTGATTCTACATACCCGGTCCCTTATCAGGCTAATTAAGCCTCAGAGAGGGATAAAGGCTGATTGCGGACGGTGGTGCGACGAGAGAGAGATCGTTTACGGACATGTCCGTCATGTGTGTGTGTGTTTGTCTTTTGTTTAAGTTAATCATTAAAGTATTGTTTATTTCCCTAACCTCAAGTATGAGCAATTATAATACTCATTTCAAACTCATAAAATACTGAATGATATTGTTAACATACTCACCAGACATACATGAGCACCACAGTTCTCCAGCACAGTATGGGATGTGTGACCATCTGTAAAACCCCCGGGTTGGGTGCATCCAGGATGCTGGCACTAACGGTACGGTGGAGCTTAACTGGAACTCTGCCTTTCCCATTCATCACAGCAAAATCCTGCAGGATGTCCTCAGCCTGCTCCGTATGACCCTGAGAATACAGCCAGCATGGACATTCCGGAATAATCAAGGAAATATACACACTCAGATTCCAGAATGTTCTTGTAATTACAAATCGTGTGGATGCACTCAGTTTTAATTTAAAAAAATAAAGTGTGTGACTTTTTCGGTGTTAAAACGTATCCTCCTATCCCAGCTTATCATGCAGAAACCATAATAAGTAAGCCATTCATCTGTTATGAAAATTCCCGCTTGTTTTGATCAACCTGTAAAAGCACAACAACACTGACTTGACTAATGGCGTGAGTTTGGGGCAGGACTGTTTGTTCAATCAATGGAAGCGTATTCAGAAAACTGTTTTTAAAACCATGTTTATTTTTGCAATTCTCTTTGAGAGAACAGAAATTACACACTTACACATTCAAACGCGGGAGACAGTTAACGCAAGATCATGCGAAGAAAGTGAAAAATTGAGATTCAGAGTAAAAAAAGGACTTGTATTTTATGGATTCTATGATTCCTTTTTGTGATTTTTGGATCTACAAAGTTCTGACCACCATTAACTTGCATTGTACGAACCTACCACGTCTAGTCACCTCATAACTCAGGGCAGTGCCATACCCAAACAAAACCTAAAAAAAAAAAGAGACCTGAGAGAGAGAGTATTCACGGAAAGTGAGGTTGCCCAATGTAAACATGTTTCAATAGAAGTCACCATAACAAGAGCTTGTTTTATTCATAGAATTATAACTGTGCATTCGTCATGCGATGTGAAAAACCGGCTTACTCCCCTTCTTATCAGAAAGCGGTTCAAAGAAAACATTTCCAACCAGCACACCCGCAAAGAAGAGGGATCCCACCAAATTCACCTTATAAGCTTGCCGTTTAACCAGAAACCACTGCAACCGAAGACCAGAAAGATAGTCAAACAGCAAAGCCACAGATACAATACATACATATGCCGTATCACAATTTAATGGGGCCTGGGTTGCTCAGCGAGTATTGACGCTGACTACAACCCCTGGATTCGCGAGTTCCAATCCAGGGCATGCTGAGTGACTCCAGCCAGGTCTCCTAAGCAACCAAATTGGCCCGGTTGCTAGGGAGGGTAGAGTCACATGGGGAAGCTCCTCATGGTCGTGATTAGGGGTTCTCACTCTCAATGGGGTGCGCGGTAAGTTCTGCGTGGATCGAGGAGAGTAGTTGGGCCTCCACATGCTGGGAGTCTCCACGGTGCCATGCACACCGAGCCACGTCATAAGAAGCATGGATTGACTGTCTAAGAAGTGGAGGCAACTGAGACTTGTCCTTCACCACCTGTGCCACCACAAGGACCTACTAATTAGTGGGAACTGAGCATTCCAAATTGGGGAGAAAATGTGATTAAAAAAAATTAGATTAAAAAAGGTATCACAATGTAAGTGTATCTTCAGTATAGGAGAATATGTAAGTTTAAGGGATGGATGGATGTGTGGGAGGGTGGATGGATGGATGGATGTGTGGATGGATGTGTGGGAGGGTGGATGGATGGATGGATGTGTGGGATGGATGGATGGATGTATGGATGCATTGGAGGGTGGATGGATGGATGCGTTGGAGGGTGGATGGATGTGTGGGAGGGTGGATGGATGGATGGATGGAGGTGGATGGATGGATGTGTGGGAGGGTGGATGCATGGATGGATGTGTGGGAGGGTGGATGCATGGATGCATGGATGGATGTGTGGGAGGGTGGATGCATGGATGCATGGCATTCTCTTACCTCAGTCATAATCAAGCTAACATCCTCAGTGAAAATGATACTCTGTGTTATTTCAACAACAGCTTCTCCAGTAGCTGGTTCTACTATATAATCTGGCACAGCACTCACTAAAACGATCAGCATGGACTGACATGCCATGTAAATCTGCAAAAGACATGGGTATACTGTATCAAGTTGCTCACAAAAATGAGGAACATCCAAACTGATCTCAAATCTGTGCAAATATAAACTTTCTGGAATGGCAGAGGTGTCAATTAGGCTAGCCTCTCTGAATTAAAATAGTCTTTAAACCTGATTCCAAAGGCTTAAAATGAATACAGAAACAATCACATTATTCAAAATCCTCTACTTGAACTAAAAGATTGACTGAATTTAGGTTGAATCAAAGAAAATTCATCCCACTGCCAGCAGATAAGATGAGACACTGCACAAACCAATGCAAACATATCATGGATTCAGAGAATTTGACACACAAATAAGTGTTTTGCATATATTATTGGCTTGTGGAATGAGAAAATAAAGATATATACTTAAACAAGTATTCCAGTGCAGTGTTTATTGATTTGCACGTGTCATAATTTACCTGTAGAAAAATAAGGATGGTCACCATCCGCTTCTGGTGCCTTCCGAATTCTCCAACCACCTGGAAAACCTCCTCTAGATCCATTCCAGGGTCGTATCATCAGGAAGCATCATGTCGCGTCAGTATTTTTCACTTTTAATGGGTTTGACAGGTTCAGATGCTCAACTATAATCCTCGCTCAGACTTTGAATGAAACCCTAGAGTGCGGTGCGGCATCCAAGCACGTGTCACATGGGACATTTTTCGTTGGCCAAAACATGAAACAGGGAACTCAGAGCCATAGAGAGAGAGAGTTGCGACAACGAAAGTTCTAAATGCTTGATCGTCACGTGAGTCACGTAGACTTCAGATAGTTCCAGGAAGTGCTTTGGCGGGCATTTAAAACAGTTAGAGTAGAGTGACAGAACTGCGATTTCTGGTAATTAGCACTGACGTGCGGTCTGGGTAGGCAAACTAGGCACTGCCTACCCTGCCAAAATTCAAAAATAAAATGTTTATTAAATAATAAACTTGTATTTATATTTTTACTTTTTATTCTTGTGATTTATATATGCAATATGTGTTATTCCAATTGTTTAGACGTTATGATGACAAATGTAGCAGTTACGCATAATCAACTAAAAACAAATGGTAGAATAAGCAGTGCTTTTACGGTCCATTCATTGCAGGCGACAAGCGGAAAACCCATGTTGCGCATGCGCGCTTCGATCCTGTATTCTTTAACACGTACGGCAAAAAGCACAAATCTGCTGTGCCTTTTGGCGTAAATATGTTATGCCCGTAATCATCTCCGTTACGTATCAGACATGGACCAATTAAAATCAAGATATTCCTGGACATTTGCGTAGCTAACGTCATTACACCACAGCTAGCGTACATGCCTAATCCCCGCAAAATTCAAAATGACAGCACCAGCCGTAATCACGGAATTAAGAAATTTTTCCAAGCTCGATTTTAATTCCAAATAGGAGTTAATTGCAAGAGGGAGGTCTACGCCAGCCTTAGATGGACTAGTACAGCAAAAGGGCCCAAAAATTATCCGATCATTTCAAACTGATTGGTATGTAAGAAAAGATTGGCTATGTGGCTGTGCGCTTGTGTGTGTGTGTGCGTGAGAGAGAGAGAGAGAGAGAGAGAGAGAGAGAATACACGATATACATCCTGATTTGTACATTTCTTGATATGCCGCGCTTGTGCGTAACGTTCACTGTTTACGCGCGCGTGCGTGTGTGTGTGTGTGTGTGAGAGAGAGAGAGAGAGAGAGAGTACACACTATATACATCCTGATTTGTACATTTCTTGATATGCTGCGCTTGTGCGTAACATTCACTGTTATTACGTATTATTATATTAAACAATCAGGTAATCTGGCTTTCATAACCTCTTCTTTAAGACATCACCGCACGTCACTGGTAATTAGTAGTCAATAAATGCATTTATTTTATATATTTATGTAACACACCGACATATGTATGTAGCATGAGTATGTTGTTACAGCTGTTTTTTAAAGATCAAATCAGCTAATATTTGAGGATTAGTGTTCGCTTACCGTTATTTGCCTCAACTTATTTCAGGCTAGGGTTTCTGTTGACTTTTTATGTTACCTCATGTTCATTGTTTTCACTAATCTCATGGTAACTAATGTCATATTTATGACTTTTCAGATAGTACAGAGACAGGCTGGTGACAGGTGATTTCCAGCTCGCACCGCACAATGGGTCAATGAACTATTAACTATTAGCAGCAGTTACGTAAATGTAAAATTTAGTGAAATTAAGCTTATTGTTTACAATTCTTACAATTCTATATATAGTAATATAATTATTTATGTATTATAAATATTATATATCCTCTCCGGGAACCAGCACCTTATCGTGGTGGAGAGGTTTGTGTGCCCTTATGATCCTGAGGGTTGTGTTGTCTGGAGCCATGTGCTCCTGGTAGGGTCTCCCAAGGCAAAGTGGTCTCAGGTGAGGGGCCAGACTAAGAATGGTTCGAAAATGACTCATGGAAAAAGCGGCAAGAGGAGGAGTTACCCTGCCCGGAGGAAGCCCGGGGCCCCTGTCTGGAGCCAGGCCCAGATGGAGGGCTCGTCGGCGGCGCCTGGTGGCGGGTTTGTCACGGAGCCCGGCCGGGCACAGCCGAAGAAGCAGCGTGGAACCCCCTCTACATCCCTTGGGCCCACCACCCATTGGAGGAACCGCGGGAGTCGGGTGCGCTGCCATATGGGCGGCAGTGAAGGCCGTGGGCCTCGGCGGACCAGACCGGGCAGCAAAGGCTTGCTCTGGGGGCGTGGAATGTCACCTCACTGGGGGAAGGAGCCGGAACTAGTGAGGGAGGTGGAGCGTTACCAGTTGGATCTGGTGGGGCTTACATCGGCGCACAGTTTTGGCTCTGGATCCGTACTCCTGGATAGGGGATGGACTCTATTCTTCTCTGGAGTTTCCCAGGGTGTGAGGCTGACGGGCGGTGTGGGGATACTCACGAGTCCCGGCTGGCGCCACTACGTTGGAGTTTACCCGGTGGATGAGAGGGTCAGCCTCCCTACGCCTACGGGTTGTGGGGAAAACTCTGACTGTTGTCTGTGCATATGCACCGAACAGCAGTTCAGAGTATTCGGCCTTCTTGGAGACCCTGAATGGAGTCCTGAATAGGGCCCCAGTAGGGGACTCCATAGTGATGCTGGGTGACTTCAACGCATGCGTGGGAAATGACAGGGACACCTGGAAAGGCGTGATTGGGAGGAGCGGCCTCCCTGATCTGAACTCAAGTGGATGTTTGTTATTAGATTTCTGTGCTAGTCATGGATTATCTATAACAAACACCATGTTCGAACATAAGGATGCTCATAAGTGTGCGTGGTACCAGAGCACCCTAGGCCGAAGGTCGATGATCGATTTTGTAATCGTGTACGTGGGATCTGAGGCCATATGTTCTGGACACTTTCGGGTAAAGAGAGGGGCAGAGCTGTCAACCGATCACCATCTGGTGGTGAGTTGGGTCAGGGGGTGGGGAAAGACTCTGGACAGACCTGGGAAGCCCAAGCGAGTAGTCTTGGGTGAACTGGGAGCGTTTGGAGGAGGTCCCTGTCCGTGAGATCTTCAACTCACACCTCCGGTGGAGCTTTTCAGGCATCCCTGCGGAGGTTGGGGACATTGAACGGAGTGGGCAATGTTCAAAGCTTCCATTGCCGAAGCAGCGGTGGAGAGCTGCGGCCTCAAGGTTTTAGGTGCCGCAGGGGTGGTAACCCTCGAACACCGTGGTGGACACTGGTGGTCAGGGAAGCCGTCCGACTGAAGAAAGAGGCCTTCCGGGATTTGTTGTCCCGGAGGTCTCCGGAGGCAGTTGCAAGGTACCGACAGGCCCGAAGGGCTCGCGGCCTCGGCCGTGAGGGAGGCAAAGCAGTGGGTGTGGGAAAAGTTCGGAGAAGCCATGGAGAAGGACTTTCGGTCCGCACCAAAGTGCTTCTGGAAAACCGATCCGCCACCTTAGGAGGGAAGCGGGGAACCATTCAAGCTGTATACAGCAAAGATGGGGCGCTGTTGACCTCAACCGAGGAGGTTATTGGTGAGTGGAAGGAACACTTTGAAGAACTCCTAAATCCCAACACGCCCTCTATGGTAGAGGCAGAGCAGGAGGATGATGGGGGATCAGATTCTATTTCCCTGGGGGAGGTCACTGAGGTAGTCAAACAACTCCGCAGTGGCAAAGCCCGAGGATTGATGAGATCCGACCAGAAATGCTGAAAGCTCTGGATGTGGAGGGGTGTCATGGATGACACGCCTCTTCAACATTGCGTGGAAATCTGGGACAGTACCTAAGGAGTGGCAGAGCGGGGTGGTGGTTCCCCTCTTCAAAAGGGGGATCAGAGAGTGTGTGCCAACTACAGGGGTATCACACTTCTCAGCCTCCCTGGTAAAGTTTACTCCAAGGTGCTGGAGAGGAGGGTTCGGCCGATTGTCGAACCTCAGATTGAAGAGGAACAATGCGGTTTTAGGTCCTGGCGGTGGAGCAGCCGGACCAGATCTTTACTCTGCAAGGATCCTGGAGGGGGCCTGGGAGTATGCCCATCCGGTCTACATGTGTTTAGTGGATCTGGAGAAGGCGTATGACCGGGTCCCCGGGAGAGACTGTGGGAGGTGCTCTTGAGAGTGCGGGGTGGGGGGTCCCTTCTTAGGGCGATCCAATCCCTGTACGTCCAAAGCGAGGGCTGTGTCGGGTCCTCGGCACAAAGTCGAGTTCATTCCATGTGGGGGTTGGTCTCCGCCAAGGCTGCGCTTTGTCACCAATCCTGTTTGTGATATTCATGGACAGGATATCGAGCGTAGTCGAGGTGGGGAAGGTGTGCTTGATTCGGTGGGCTGGGGATCTCATCGCTGCTTTTGCAGATGATGTTGTCTTCATGTCATCATCGGTCCGTGACCTTCAGCTCTCACTGGATAAGCGGCAGTCGAGTGTGAAGCAGCTGGGATGAGGATTAGCACCTCTAAATCTGAGGCCATGGTTCTCAGCAGGAAACCGATGGAGTCGTACTCCAGGTAGGGAATGAGGTTTTGCCCCAAGTGAAGGAGTTCAAGTACCTCGGGGTCTTGTTCACGAGTGAGGGGACAATGGAGCGGGAGGTTGGCGGAGAATCGGGGCAGCAGGGGCGGTATTGCACTCGCTCTATCGCACTGTTGTCACGAAAAGAGAGCTGAGCCGAAGGCAAAGCTCTCGATCTACCGATCAATTTTTGTTCCTACCCTCACCTATGGTCATGAAGGTTGGGTCATGACCCGAAAGAACTAGGTCGCTGAGTACAAGCGGCGAAATGGGCTTCCTCAGAAGGGTGGCGGGCTTCTCCCTTAGAGATAGGGTGAGGAGCTCAGTCATCCGTGAGGAGCTCGGAGTAGAGCAGCTGCTCCTTTGCGTTGAAAGGAGTCAGTTGAGGTGGTTTGGGCATCTGGTAAGGATGCCCCTGGCCGCCTCCCTAGGGAGGTGTTTCAGGCACGTCCAGCTGGGAGGAGGCCTCGGGGAAGACCCAGGACTAGGTGGAGAGATTACATCTCCACACTGGCCTGGGAGCATCTCGGGGTCAGCCCAGTCAGAGCTGGTTAATGTGGCTCGGGATAGGGAAGTTTGGGGCCCCCTGCTGGAGCAGCTGCCCCGTGACCCGACTTCGGATAAGCGGTTGAAGATGGATGGATGGATGGATATTATATATCTAATGTATAATTCTTACAATACTTATTCATATACGCAATATATTCAGCTTTAAAACAACTTAAGCATACTCGTTATATAAACTGCCGTTCAAAGTAATGAGGCTGAAAATTCAGCTTGGCATCACAGGAGTAAATTACATTTTAAAATACATTAAAATAGAAAACAGTTATTTTAAATTGTAATAATATATTACTGATATTACTTTTTTTGTATTTTTATTCAAATAAATGCAATAACTATTTACAGCAATTCATGAATACATTTCTAATAAATTAAATAGCAAGCCAAGCATTTTGTATGTGTCCTTTCTTTCATGTTGTCGTTGCATAGTCTTCACCATGGTTTGCTGTGCTGCATGGGGATGCTCCAATCGCTCAGAGAAAGGTGTGCAAATGTATGGCTTCCCCACTGACATGGAGAGGAGGAAAAAATGGTTGGCTCAAGTCAGCAGGAGCAATCTAAATATAAATAAAAATTACAACAACAAAAAAATATGTGAGGTAATTATACATTTATTTGCACTTTTTCACATGGAAATACCCCAATGGGAATTTTTTTTACTAGAAATAAGGACCAAGCAAAGCCTTGCAAAACCCAGGGAGCTAAATCTCATGGTAAGGGTGCAGTCACATTGCAGGGAGTCATCAGTGTTACCTATAACTGTGCCTTTAACCATCATGCGATAAGTACAGTATGTGGGTAGACAAAGTTGTGTGTGGAAACTAAACTCAAATCACTCTGCAGGCACATTTTGAGGCAAACCAATTTGTCATGACAAAAAATTAAAGAGTAGGCTGAGACCAGATGCTATTCCCACCATCTTTGTGCATTGTCCTGTGGTCAAAAGAGGAGGGCCCCTGCACCACGATGCACCCCTAGACCTGTAAACATACAGCACATCGCTGCTGATCACAGCTATAGTATTACAGGTGACACATATATAATAAGTACAAACTCGTACTAGTTGAAGTAATATTTCTAATTTTGAAGTTATGTGATATTTTCAGTACTCAAAATTAGCAATACCATGTATTCTGCCTCTATCAGTTTCAAAGGTTGAGGAAAAAAAGGATGAGGACACTCAGAGAAGGGAAAGTGACAGTGAAGAAATAGAGGACATGGCTAGAGAGGAGAGACAGGGACAGGTGACACTACCCAGTCAGCCAGCAGCCAGTTACCTGGGTCTATTAAAAAAATTAAAGAGCCAAGAAAAAATATCAAAAAATGCTAAGGCAGCACTAAGAAAAATAAAGAAGGAAAATGCAGCTCTCAAGAAAACAATTAAAATTAGGGACAAAAATTTAAAACAAATTTTATCAAAAGACCAATTTATGTTATTAGGAAGACGAACCACAAAAGGGATGAAATGGACCAATGACACAATTAAGAAGGCATTAAAAATTCGCTTTGCAGCTGGTCCAACTGGTTACAAGACCTATTTTAAGAGTTTTTTGTTGTTGTTGACATAAATCCAAAATTCAGCTGAGCTGAAATATAGACAGGTAACTGTTAATAGTCAATTGAATCACAATGCCTAAAAACACTCCACCCATATGTTTTGCAAACTCAATTCACACTAAATTTATATCAATAGGGTGTACTTTATTATTAAGGAATTGTATTATTTAATACGTGTAATAGGGAACAAACTTGATATCCTCATTTTTACCACTTCCACCCACCGCTGTCACACGTGGTCAAACGTTATATTGAACTAATATGCAACTTACCTCACCTTGCAAAACATATATGTTTAGACTCCGTTTCTCTAATTCCAAAAACGATGGATGAAACTGAATCAAGAGAACAGATTTTACAATTAATAGGGTGTTCGTTACTAACTTTATCCAGCTCCAATCCTTGCCTAATCTGTTAGTTATCCGATAACATCCCTTATCTCCTAATTTAATGAGTAATACTCAACTATAAGGTTTTAATTTACAAGTTATTTTTATTTAGATGTACTGATAATATACAGAATAAGATAATATTATTCTTTAAACGTCTCACCTTTTAAAAGTGCGTCGCAAACGGTTTGTCTCTACGGCGCGGCATGTGTTTGCTGCTACTTCCGAGAACTATTGAGAGGCTCCAAGAGCCGCCATTGCTGTAAAAAAAAACGTTCCATTGGAGTCAGTGGAGTTGTCGCAACTCTCTCTCTCTATGGCTCTGAGGGTACTGAAGTGTGTTATATGGAGATATTTTTATTTTATTTTTAATTATTTGCATTTATTTATTTTTCGTTTTTTAATTTGGGCTCTTTGCTGTATTTATATCCCCCGCACTGTTTCTAATTTAAAATAAATGCATTGAATAAAAAATAACAACAAGAGCAGCAGCAAATAAACAGGAAACTACAAAAGGGTGGGGCTTGTAGTCCAGACGTCGTATTTAATTGTTCGGTTATGATTAGTTTAAACAAAATTTCCCCTATACTCTCCACTTTTTGGCTTCCAGTTAGCGGCTATTATAGTTTATCAGTGTCATTATTCAAGTGCAAATTATTGTCAAAAATGCTGCTGAAAGAGCCCGAATACGGTGATACCTGATGCCTTTTTTTCAATCACAGCCATTTGTTATTATTACTAGACATTATTCACAGCTGCGCCATCTTTCATTTGTGATGGGAATGACAAGGAGTCTGTGAGGCATAGACATACAGACATTTCAATGAGCTGAGCAGCAGTTTAAAGTGTTTTTGGATCTTTCCGTGGAAAAAACATTGAAAACAAAAAACTCCAGACATCATGAATTGTGGAAAATCAGATTTGATCTAAGAGCTTTTTTCAGCTTTATACAATGCATGCCATTGAAGAGATGTAAGTCTGTCCCTCACAGCCTCATTGTCATTTCCATTAAAAATCAACATTAAAATCACAGGCGGGGCCTGTGTAGCTCAGCATGTATTGACGCTGACTACCACCACTGGAGATGCGAGTCCAGGGTGAGCCGAGTGACTCCAGCCAGGTCTACTAAGCTACCAAATTGGCCCAGATGCTAGGGAGGGTAGAGTCACATGGGGTAACCTCCTCATGGTCAAGATTAGTGGTAAGTTGTGCATTGATTGTGGAGAATAGCATGAGCCTCCACATGCTGTGAGTCTCTGCGGTGTCATGTACAGCAAGCCACGTGATAAAATGTGCAGACTGTCTCAGAAGCAGAGGCAACCGTGACTTGTCCTCCGCACCCAGATTGAGGTGAGTAACCATGTCACCACAAGGTCCTAATAAGTAGTGGGAATTGGAGAAAAAAGGGGATTCAAAAAATTAATAAATCAACGATGGTGCTACCATTGAATAAGGTCTGCTGCGGTGGATTTAATTTGTTTGTCACACAAATCCTCCGGATTATATGTAAACAATTAAAACAATAGTGGTCAAAACGTCTTGCATAAGGATTTTTAAATTGAGACAATATGCATGGCACATGCTAATATTTGCACAGTTTGCTCCCACTTTCCAAGACAATATTTGAAGGCCCTATTCACTTAGAAACCAGTGTCAATGGATTAAAATAACGAATCACAATTTATCTAATGATTTCAAAAGTTTAATGAGCTGTTTATCTACAGTTTCCCTGACTGCTGTGGCCAATGTGAATGCAGACTGTTTTCTGGTTCCGGTCTCCATAAGAAGCAATGTAAAAACTACCAAAATGAGCAATCTAGATGGAAAGTAACTATTTTAAAGGTTCACTCAGTGATATTTTCCTAATTAAAAGATTTTGACTCCTAATTAAGTGAATAGTTATTTTGAAACTATTATGGGACACTTTGACTGATTGATTAAATTAATATGGCTGAATGTGAATAGTGAATTTCTACAAGAGCATCAGTAACTGAAAATGAATGCATTTGAATAATGCTGCACACACATCGCTAGGTGTCAGTGTAAATTCACCCTCATAATTTCAAACAAATAGTAGACTCAGTATAGGTCCTGGTCTGATATCCTTTTTGAATAAATGTCTGTTTACAGAATCACTCAAAATTGCAGTTGTCACTCCTTTACTCAAGAAGCCTTCACTAGATGATTCTTACCAATCTGTCTTACCCTTTATTTCCCAAATAATGGGGAAGATTGTGCTTATGCAGCTTCAGGTATTTCCTAAGAACAACCAAATCTTTGAAACCTTTCATTCTGGTTTTAAATCTTCACATTGCTCAGAATCTGCTCTTCTTAGAGTTTTAAATGATATTTTAGTAGCTAGAGATTCAGGTGATACTGTGATTTTAGTTCTTTTAGATCTGACCTCTGCGTTTGATACTGTTGATCATGATATATTACTCTCCAGACTTGAATCATGTGCGGGCTTAAGAGGGAATGTTCTGAAATGGTTTAAATCCTATTTGGCTGATAGAACATTCTCTGTTAAGCTTGGCAAATTTTCCTCTTCTGTGGCCCGCCTCACCTGTGGTGTGCCTCAGGGCTCTATACTTGCACCAGCACTTTTCTCTCTTTACATGCTTCCTCTGGGTTCCATTATCAGAAAGCATGGTATCTCCTACCACGTCTATGCTGATGACACTCAAATCTACTTACCGGTTAAACGAAATGATCACATTGCATTACAATATCTAGCTTGTCTGGATGAAATAAAAGGTTGGCTAGCCAAAAATGTTTTGTTTCTGAATAAAGACAAGACAGAGGTGATTGTATTTGGTCCTATAGACAATTTTGATGTCAGTAACGCTGATTGTGGAAATCTCAATGCTTTCCTTTTGCCTCAAGTATGAAACCTGGGTGTCCAGTTTGACAGCCAGCTTAAATTTGACAAACATATTAGTGCTGTCATAGGTTCCAGTTTCTTTCAGCTATGTCTACTCAGTAAAGTTAAACCCTTTTTGTCAGAGAAAACATTGGAGATAGCAGTTCATGCTTTCATCACGTCTCATCTGGACTACTGTAATTCTCTCTATTGTGGAATTTCCAAATCTCTCATTGCTCGACTTCAAGTAGTTAAAAATGCAGCAGCAAAATTTGTAAAAGGAGGTCAGAAGTACGATCATGTTACCCCCATTTTAAAATCACTTCACTGGCTGCCGGTTCAAGCTAGAATTGATTATAAATTGTATTGTTTGTTTACAAATCATTACACAACCAAGCTCCCAGTTACTGTCTGACTTACAGTATTACATCCTTACAATCCACCTAGAAGTCTGAGATCCTGTGATCAAAATCTCCTCGATGTACCATGCTCGAGGCTAAAGCGTAGAGGATGGAGAGCCTTTTCAGTTGTGGGTCCTATTTTATGGAATAGTCAGTATCAGATTGTCTCCTTCATTATCTGTTTTTAAATCTTCTCTTAAAACTCATCTCTTTTCACTGGCTTTTAATAGTATGTAATGTCTTGGTCTTAAATTGTTGTGTGTTTTTATAATTTTGTATTGTACAGCACTTTGGTCAGCCTTGATGCTGTTTCTAAATGTGCTATATAAATAAAATAACTTGAAATTCCAAAATGAATATTCTCAGTGACAGCGAATTTCCAGTTGGCTTGCTTGCGTGCCATGAGGTTAGATAATTGCTTTTTAATTGTAAGATGTCTCCAAAATTTCAGTTAATGCAGTTAATGGTTATCCAAATAATCAAGCAAAATTAAAGATTTATCTAAAACAGCAATGTTATGGTCTGAAACCATTTGAAAGCACATCGCTCTTGTCCCAGATGCTGCTTCTTCCTTCGACTTCCTACAGAAGGATTGACTTAGAAACATATGTTTGTAAAAGCTTGGAATAATTTGTTTGTGTGCTCTTTTCACTTTATTGGTAAGAAGTCAACAGCGGGGACTACTTATATTGTCCACTGTTACGCTCTGGCTGCAATAGATGTCCAGAAACAGAGCCCAATGAGAGCATTATTGTGGTAACAGGTGTGTGCACATATGCTGAAAGTTCATTAGACATTTGGAGAGTTTGTTCTTTTTTTTTTTGTGAGTGCTTCACGTGTTTTGAAATAGCATTATTATGAAGTATAAAATGAACAGTGTTTTACCTTAATTGTCTGAGTAGTGATGATGTTTTCAACTGTTTTCATGCTGATATACTAAATGGATAAATATTACAGTGGAAGACCATAACTATTAGACAAGACATGTACAGTAGTGAGATGTTTGCATTTCACTTTCTTTTGAGTGTCTTTGCAGAATGTGTATGTTTCCCTTAAGGAAAAAGGTGTATTGGATAACAGTGTTCTTGGATTAATGCAGTATCAATTACATTGTTTTTATTAATATATACTGTTTTATAGTTGTTTTACAGAAAACATTGAACTGTTGTGTGCAATGTAATATATGTCCAAATAAATATGTTTATTTGTATTGCATGTAGTTCTTTTTGTATGGTAGTTTTTAGTGTGGCTGTTAATACATTGTTATTCCCTCAACAGGATCAGTTGACACTAAAATATTTCATGTAAGGGTATAGCATTAAGATTAAGTATATAAATCGACAATTATAAAGATAGACTGAATTTACTACGCATTCATCGCCCACAAAAGAATTGTATTTCATCAGAAATACGGCAGCATGACAGATTCATCAGTCCTGTATTACATGAGCTTCCTGCTGTCTGGGCCTCCCCTGTATCAGCTGTAAGGAGATGCTCTCGGTAAAACAAACTCTTCAGGTTCTGACTAGACTCAATATATGCTTTAAAGTAACCATAATTATCTAGGGTTCCCAAACCTTGTCCAACTTTGTAGCTGTGAAGGCGCTAATATAGGCTACATAGCTTTTCAGATTAGTCTAGATAAAGTCTCAACAAAATAACTAAAATGCTTCTATTTGGCCATCATTCTCAAACCCATAATCATTAGCAGATAGGTGGGGAATATCATGGGTCACCTCGCTACAATCCTGCAATCATTTGCTATTGATTTTGTCATTTATAAAGCTGCCTTATTACATAATGATTGTTTAAGAATAACCGGAAGTTCCACCCACAAAGCGTCATGGGACTCAGGAATATTGTGGATTATTTGGTATAAGAGATAAACTGTTGTCGACTGGTCATTGCAACTCAAAGCAGTCAATGATATCAGCATAACTAACCATAGGTTGTAGCCTCATGCCATATCACTCTTTTGAAATTGACAAGTGAGGAACTGTCAATAAACAGTTATCGTGACTCTATACTATGAATCCATGTGCTTATAATATATATAGCAGTTTTAACAAATGTAATACACCAAACATAACATTGTCCACCAAAAACCAATGCCGTTGTGAGTGAAAACACCGGAGACAAAAAAAAAAAAAAAAACATATGTAATAATTCATGGAGCACTTCCATATTCAGGAAAAGCTGTAGGCCTTAATTTTTGTTTAAGTTATAAACCAACTTAATTTAAATAATTGGAGTCAACTTGGAGGTTAATTGATGCCTCTAGTGGACCCTGACCCCCTAGTTGAGAACCACTGCCTGCCACACACACACACACACACACACACACACACACACACACACACACACACACACTGATTACAGACCATGTATTGTTCATTATTAACTATTGAAAGGCTCCCTATATACATAAGGTTTAAGGCCATTATTAATTTTAATCGCTCTTGATTTAAAAGCACCAATTAGATGTCTTTCAGAATACCTTATGTTATTACCTTTATTATTCTCAAAAACAGAGCCATTCTGTTGAGGAAAAAATATATAACTACAAACACAAGGACCAATATTACACAAAGTGTCTAAATAAGTGACTAACAGAATACATTCAAGAATAACTTTGACCCAAAACATAGCACCTGAAAATATTTTTAAACCACCCTTTAAAAATATTTTTATTGGTTAAGATGGAGTGGATAATTAGTTCTTAAACAGATCAATACATTAAAATGTTCTGCAAAAATATACCACAAATGTTCAAAACTCTAGTGAAACTAATAGGACAATAACAACCACCCTGAACTTATAGCTTTAGTAATTTATTATTACCAACTGTGACAGTGTGGAAACAGACAAACATAAAAGTTGAAATACATACATATGCTAAAAAGAACACAATTTAAGACAGGAGAGTATAAAAACCAGAGCATTCTTGGTGTTAATTTTGACACCTGAGTGGTAGTTTTGAACGGGGTGGCGAACACATGTTCTCATTTTCCACCTTTGAACGGTTCACAGACTTATTGCCATTTTCCTTCTTGCTTTTCTTCTGTTTAGGGAATGAGAACAAAATATAATGTCAAAAGTTGCATAATCAGCCAACAAATGTATTATTTGTGGCCACAAGCTATTATCAGTCTTGCATATCATAATGTGGGAGATGCCTCACCTTGAAAAAGGGAACCCTTCCGCTCTCATAACACATCAAGTTCTCATCAGAGCAAGACTGTTCTGTGATGTTTCCATCACTTGAACCACTGACTTCATCCTCCAGAGAGTCCTGAAAACAGCCATTAATGAGGTTTGTCAGGACAAACAAGATAGAAAGAAAAGAAAAAAACTAGTCAAATTTATGAAATTTATGCACCCACCCTCAGGCCATCCCAAATGTAAATTACTTTTCTTAAGAACAAAGATGTTTAGAAGAATATCTCAGCTCTATAGGTCCATAAATGCAAGTGAATGGTGGCTAGAACATTGAATCTCCAAAAAGCATATAAAGGCAGCACAAACGTAATCCATATGACACCAGTGGTTAAATCCATGCATTCAGAAGCAATATAATAGGTGAGTGAGAAAAAAAAAATATTGTTTAAGTCCTTTTACTATAAATCTCCACTTTCACATTGTTTTTTTTTTTTTTTTTTTGGAGATTCACAATCTTCATGCATAGGCTGGTCAAAGGTGAAGATATATAGTAAAAAAAAGGACAGAAACATTGATCTTTATGACCCACAATAGTGTATCTTCAAGACATCATATGGAGTCTTATGAATGACTTATGCTGCCTTTATTAGCTTTTTGGAGCTTCAAAGTTTTGGTCACAATTCACTTGCATTCTATGGACCTACAGAGTGGGGATATTCTTCTAAAAATCTTCACTAGTGTTCAGCGGAAGAAAGTCATACACATCTGGGTTAGCATGGGGGCAAGTAAATGATAAACATGTTAATTTTTGGGTTAACCATTCCATCAACACATTGAGAGCTATTACAATGTATTTACTAAAGAACCATTGATTATATCTGCTCCTTTCAAAACTATGGGTGATATTAGACTGATTTTAGTACCTGATAGAGAGGTTTGTCCTCCTCTACCTCGATGACGGGCTCACACTGGCTCAGTGTGCTCTGAAGCTCCACCTGCTGAGCTCTAAACTCCTCTTCCAGCTCCTCTCGACTTCTAGGCTGATTCAGCACACGTGGGTACTTGTACTCCTTACGCTGAGGGGTCGTTCCTACAACAATATGCACACCATAAATTTATTTCCCAGTAGACATAGGAAGATTACACACTCTGGCAGAACAGATGTGTACATACACCAAACACATTTTTGTCCATTAGATGGAGCATGCAATCCAAAGCTTCTCACTCACCTGTAGGTAAATCTTGTCGGAGCTCAGAGCTGAGAAAGTTGTGTACAGTGTCTAGTGCCCGAGTGCTAATGGAAGAGAGGGTCTCTCTGTGCTCCTGCAAGGTTGTCTCATCCTTGCCTGTTTGCACTTCCACACTACTCAAGATTCCTTCGACTTCCTGCTGTATTGGACTCAGACGGCCTTCACAGTCCTGAAGTGCTTTCTCCACCTTTTCTTCAACAGACTACATGCACACAGAAAATAAATAAATATAACTGTACACATGCAACTAAAAGTGCAACCTCGTATTATAATTCAATGTTTCTCAACTTGTGGATTGCAACCAAAAAATGTATCATATAGCTATGCAATCAGCCATTTAATTGTGCATTTTTTCATCAACATATTGCACAAAGGCTCACAATGTCCGATTTGAAGGACTTTTTTTATTCATTTATTTTACTTTTTGTAGTTGTGGACCACTTTTAGTTAAATTTGTTCCTCTGACTAACAAAATGTCCAACTAGTTCGGTGTTCACACCAGCTAACCTTAAGCAGGTCTTGCATAGCAGTCTCTGTCACTCTGATGTGCTCGAGCTGCTCCTGGGCTTTGCTCCCAGTCGAGACTTTGGCTTCATAACACCACTTGAGTCCTGACTCAGCTAGCGAGCCCAAAGAAGTTTGCAGATGTCCACAGTAGCCAGCACATTCCTCTAGCGCCCTCTCTCCCTCTTCTGTTACTGCTTTCATCTCTGATATCACTCCATCCACAGAGGAGCCCAACCGAACATGGACAGACACCGTGTGCTCCTCAGCTGCAGTGCATTTACTGAAATGAAGATGCAATGTGTTACAGGTTTACTTCAAGTTATAAGAAACCTGCTAAACAAGGTACAGATTTGTACATCACTTCTTACCTCTGTATGGTGTTCTGTAGCATTTCTAGTGGCTCATTCTGGGCAGATGTTGCCTGGGTAAGTCCTTCAAAGTCTGTTTGAGTGTCTAAAGCCAAGAGATTCAATTGGTTCTGCAAACACTGAATCAGCTGGGCCACACGCTGTTGAAGGGAAACAATTTGAGTGCAGATCACAAGTGGTGCGCTAATAAAATGTAAATGTTATGGGAATCTTTGAAGTCAACATGAAATGCAGTTCTCAACCCGTTTACTTGCTTAAGGGATAATTCAGCCGAACATGAACACGAACGAACACACACACACACACACACACACACACACACACACACACACACACACACACACACACACACACACACACACACACACACACACACACACACACACACACACACACACACACACACACACACACACACACACACACACGTGTTTTATTGCCACAAACAAAATCTACGATTGAGAAAATGTCATAATTACGAGAATAAAGACTTTGCATTACAATATTAAAAATGGAATAGTTTGAGAAATTACCAGAAATGCCGCGTCATTATCACTACGATAAAACGAAGAGCCAGCAGCTTCATCAATGCAAGAAATGGATGTACATGATTTAGATAAATCATACTGCAAGGATATTTTGTATGCAACATTTAGAAGGGTCTCTTTAAATTATACTGTCCTTATTGTACATTATTAGGTCATGAAATGTATAATGGAATTAGTCTAGTTAGACACCATTATAAATTAGATAAATGACAAATAAAATCATAATACAATGCATCTGCTCACAAATTCTACTATAAGGAATTAGCTTTAATAAGTGAATTGTGATTCATTCACTTATTGGAGTGATATTATTCTTATGGCTTATTGAAAATAATATCACATTTATGTACAGCTTTGAAGTGAAATCTTTTAGAAACAGGGATGAGATTCTTTTTCAAAACATACTACGGTCATACATCTTTGAATACAGACAAACTTTAGATTTATGTTTAGAATATCAATAAAGAGTCTGTTGACAATACCTGAAGAACCATTTACAATTTTTTTTGTCTACATCGATATGCTATCGGATTACCCAAAGTATTTAGCAAATACACCAGCACTTGGAGCACAATATTGGAGATGTACTTGCGTATGGTGGCGTTTCCTTGCATTCTTTGTGCCGCTTTGTTCTTGGTCGAAAGTTTGTTCCGTTGATGTTTTAGACCTCTGTAAGAGTTATTGTCTGTATGAATGATGAGGTTGGCTTTGAAGCGAGGCCTTCTCAGGGACCACAGAGTGAGAGGCTTTCTCAGGACTTTGAGTCCTGAGCTCCCTTGGACCTCACATGGCATGGACCTGGTTCCGACGAGATCCCGAGAAGACCACGAGGGAAGAGTCAGAGCGAAGTCTGAGCAGTCAGACGAGCAGAAGATGAAGCACGTGAAGGCAGAAGAGAAAAGAGAGCGTGTTCTTCCTGTTTGGAAACATTTAAACTGAAATTGGCCGGATCCCCCAAGGTGTCCTGCACCAATCAGAATGTCTGTCCCGGACCATCAGAGGCAAAGCGTGCACACGCACAGAATCCACAGTCACTTCCAGGACAGCGGCGACATGTGGCAGGGCATCCAGGCCAGCACCAACTACAGGACAACATCAGTTGCCTGTGACAAAGATGCCTCCTTCCAGATGCGCTGAACAACTTCTACGCTCGGTTTGAGGTGCAGAACGACATGGTGGCGAGGAAGACCACCCCTCCTCCCAACGACCAGGTGCTCTGTAGAGTTTTCTTCACATCGATGTGGTAAGAGTCAACCCACGGAAGGCTGCTGGACCAGACAACATTCCTGGCAGAGTGCTCAGAGGATGTGCAGACAAGCTGGCAGATGTTCTTACAGTCATCTTCAACATCTCTGAGCAACGCCGCAACATGCTTCAAGGCCAGCACCATCGTCCCCATGCCAAAGAAGTCTTCAGTGTCCTGCCTCAACGACTATTGTCCCTTCGCACTCACACCCATCATCATGTAGTGCTTTGAGTGGCTCGTCATGAGGCACATTAAGACCCAGCTGCCTCCCTCACTAGACCCACTGCAGATCGCGTATCGTCCCAACAGACGACACCATCGCCACCACCCTCACTTGGCAGAGAACCTCACCTGGTCCCTCAACACCAGCTCTATTACCAAGAAAGCCCAGCAGCATCTCTGCTGTCTTCGAAGGCTGAGAA
The DNA here is from genome assembly GCF_025860055.1 of Xyrauchen texanus. Classification (NCBI taxonomy): domain Eukaryota; kingdom Metazoa; phylum Chordata; class Actinopteri; order Cypriniformes; family Catostomidae; genus Xyrauchen; species Xyrauchen texanus. The sequence goes on along the minus strand of NC_068297.1, from coordinate 11,427,580 downwards.
AAGCACATCTTCCAACCCCATCTTCACTGCATTCTATAGAGGGACTATTGAGAGCATCCTGAGCAGCTGCATCACTGCCTGGTTTGGGACTTGCACCGTTTTGGACCGCAAAGCCCTGCAGAGGATAGTGAGGACAGCTGTCTCTCTTCCCTCCATCAAATAAATTTACACAAAACACTTCATCCGCAAAGCAACCAGCATTGTAGATGACCCCACCCACATTCTCTTGCCGTGTGGCAAGAGGTAACGAAGCATTCGGGCCCTCACGGCCAGACTGAGTAACAGCTTCTTCCCCCAAGCCATCAGACTCCTCAATACTTGTACTTTAATTCATTGTCACTTTATACCTGGCTCCTACCTCAATAACTGCTATGTCCATAGAACACCATTTCATAGCATGTCATGTTTACATTCAGCATTTTAGAAAGGGTCATCTTTTTGCACTACTCGATTACAAATGTGTACTGGTCGGCGCTGCACGGTCCCTTACTGTAATTTATTGTACAGTCATGTACTTTTTCCACACGTTTGCACATGCACTACGGTATGTAGAAATGTTATCAAGTCTGTGTAGTCTCATGAGTTTGTCCTATGCTGATTTATGTCTGCCAAATGAATAAATGTAAATGTAGCACCATGGTCCTGGAAGAATGTAATCTTGTTTTGCTGTGTACTGTACTAACTGAATATGGTTGAACGACAATGAATGGCAGAGGATGAATCTCAGATAGAGATACTCTTCTAAAAATCTTAATTTGTGTACAGCATAAGAAAGTCATACATATCTGGAATGGCATGTGGGTGAAAAAATGAGAATTTTCAGTTTTGGGTGAACCATCCCTTTAAACTGTTTAAAAAGAGGATGTTAAACAATAACAAAAATGAAGGGCAGAACTTGCATTCATCGGTAATTGGTTGGATTATGAAAAGTGGGTGTTCCATACTACAATAAAAAGAGGGGTTGAAAAAGAAGAGTGCTTGGTGACATCAGCTGAGAATGGAAAGTTGTCTCAGAAGTGGAGCAAGTTATATTATTTCAACTTGTTACTAAAAGAGCTCTCTCTTCTGTTAACATTTATTTTTCCTGGCCTAGTCTGGACAGGGAGAAGCTGCTTTTGAAATCTTTCCAAAATACTTAAGTCTGCTAAGAGCATTTCAACATTTACAATAACAGCTTGTACAAATCAAATTAAATTCCTTGTGGTCTCTTGGTTACATTTAGAGCACCCATAAAGTTTGTGAACATCTGAGCCAATCACCACTTCAGAAATGTGGATACAACACTGTCAGGCATGATTGTTTGATAACCTAGTCCAAGAAAATGTTCTCAAAAATCTGTCCAGCAGAACAGACTTACCGTCTGATGGTTGTTTCCTGCTTGGCTAATCTCCTGCTTGAGCTTGTCATGTTCAGCATGTAGAGCGCTGGAGCCTTGCACAGCACATTGTCTCATACTTGCCAATGATTCAACATGGGAGTCAAAAAATGACATCATCTCTGCTTTCAGACCCTGCATCTGTGAAAAAGAGAAAGAAAAGTTAGTACAGTCTTAAAAACATCAAAGATGTATTTATTGTTTTAGGCCAATGTGGCAGTAGATGATGATCAGTTTTAGGTCACATACCTGCTCAGCCAGAGTGTGGTATGTGTGAAGGGTTTGCTTCAGACTGTCATTCATGGCTATGATGGACCTGATACCTGGCAATGACTGGGCAACCAAAACCTCCTCTAGATGATGTTTGTGTTCATCCTGAGAAGACATTAAAAAGTACTTATTTAATTTCTGAACTCCTGCGTAATGCCTTACATTAATGTTTATGCTATTGTATATTCAATATCACATATCTCTGACAGGCCCACATTACAGTAAGTGTGACTATGTATTTTACAGGTTGAGATGCATCTTGCTTTTATTATCTATATTGGAGGTATGGAGTCCTAACCAGTATTTCCAGCATGTTGTTCTGTGTCTCCTGAGAGAGTTTCTCCTGCTGTAGCACTTGTTGTTTACACCGCTCCACACCTTCTCCCACAGTACCTTTAATGTTGCTGTACGACTCGCACACAGCACCTAATGTCTCCTTAAACACCCTGCCGTTCACATTCAGGAGCTCACCTGAAAAAATAAATCATTTTGCTGCTTGGCAAGACTTTCTACCTGGAAATTATTTCTAAAAACAAAAAATAGGATATTAGACTTCAAGAGTAGAGCCCTGTAATGTATTAGAGCTAAAAGTTTTACTCAGTTTAATTTTTGTAGCATAAAGAAATAGGAATGCACCGAAATTGAATGTCTGGACATATACTGATAACACACAGCTCATTGTGGCTGATACAGATATATTACAAACGTATGCCGATTTAAATGAGAAATAAATAATTCACTTGAAGAAATTATGGTGTCCATTTATGCACGTTTATATTTATTCTCGTTACTCGCTCAAAGAGAGACAGTTGTAAAAATGCATTAAACCAAAATAGTGTATTATTAGTGCCGGCATTTGGACTGTGAGTGCAGCGTGTGGTGTGTGTGTGTGTGTGTGTGTGTGATAAATGCGCATGCTTGTGCTTATGTCATTGACAGACGCTTGCTACGGTGCGCTCATCTGTGACAGTTCCACTTTATATCTTATGAAATGTGCCATTTTAGGTTGTGCTTGGATTTGTTTTAATCACAATGCAAGTAAGTATGTGGTATTTCCCACATTCCGTTTATATTTCATGAAGTAATAAGCGAAAACAATAGCCCCATTTTAACAAATGTCATTGTCTTGTTTCATTTAAAGCCTCATGAAGCAAATAAAATATGGGAAATGCCATCATTACTTACAGCAGATAACTAAAACCAGCCCTAAAAAAATCAGAAGGGGCAGAGATGTCAAAATAATCCTCAGAGCAACATGAGCTTGGCTCTCACTCACACAGACACGATGTGTATGTGCACACACGGTCACTTGAGACTGCATGAGTCCTTGTCTGAGGGAAAGACGCTGCAGACAGTGCAAGCAAATAAACTAAACAAATTTTCACCGCAATAATAATAATTCGATTTTTCCGGTTACCGGCCAATTATATATCTGCCGCCGATATATTGTGCATCTCTAGAAAGAAACAAAGGTGGTTTCTTACCCACTGATGAGCGGTAATAGTCAATTATAGAGGCTTGTTTGTGGCCCTGTTCCTGCAGTGAAATCTGCATGCTGTTGTAGCAATTCTCCATGCGCTGGACGAAACTTAGCTGGACCTCCCCATTATGAAGCTCCACATCCTTTTTCCGCTGCAGCTTAGCATGGAGACCACTGACATCCTGTGTGCTGGTTTCAGCCGTACTTAACAACTGGGGGTAAGAGAATGAGTTAGGATGATGTTTGATTGAAGCCCCCAAAAAAAGTACATTCTGGTCACCATTAATATTTTACTGGTCCGTCAATACAATAAACCAACCCAACAGCACTCGTGCATTACTAATAGTATTAGGTTGCCGCTAGGGGGTGTAAATCGGCAGTTTAATCTCGATACAATTGTGTATCAATTCTCAGAGACAAAGATCCAATGTTTGCCGATAACTCAACATCTGCCACAATACGATTTTGATTCCATTCAGGGGCCTTTGGTCGATAATACAATATTATGTGCCCATTTTGCACAATCAATCAATTACATTATGATATCAAAAATGCAATAATTTTTTTTGAGCCACCTGAAGTGCAAATCCAGTCTCCACACTGGGACAACAACAACAAAAGGTACTTCAGTTAATACAGAAAGAAAATGTCATGCAAATAAAAGGTGCATCTTTTATAAAAATAATAAATTATATATACAGTACATATATACAGTACACACATATATATATATATATATATATATATATATATATATACACACACATACAGATCTTTTAAATATATATATATATGAGCAGTCTCCTTCACACATTCACTTAAAAGCACACAGCTCATGCAGACTTAGATTGCAGCCTTTCTTGGTTTATTAATCACACTAGGACATATCACAAATGTAATTAATGGTGCATTCCTTTTCTTTTCCAAATGAGTCAAATTGTTATGCGAGCATTTGGAAGCATTCTTGTGTCAGTCAGACAGCGCACAGGTATTGAATTGAGTCAGTACTACCCAAACACTGGTATTGTGACATCTTTTATATTTTGGTATCAACTTGGTACAAAAGTACTTTTGTCAAAGTTACAAATATACTTACTTAGAGTGAGCAGTGCTAGTTTTAAACAGGAATATAGCCCAAATAAAATATTAGTAACCCTTTGACAGTCAATTTATTTTGCCATCTTAGCCTCCCCACCTGGTCAGCAGTGCTGTAGAGCTGGCACTCATTGCTCTGGAGCTGTGCAGTGATGTACTCTTCCTGAGTGAGGCGGTGCCTGGTATCTGTTAATTCTTTGTTAACCACTTCTAGTCTCTGGTTCTTGTCCTGCAGGTCCTCAGTGCACTGCTCAAGTTTCTGCTTACTGTCCGTGAACAAGTCCAGTATCTGCAGCAACAACAACTGCATCAGACATCTTAAGCACAGTGCATTGACATCACATACTTAAAGGGGAAGTTTGCTAAACTTTGTAAAAAGCAGAAGTAGAATTGACTTCAAAGATGCTAACCCGCTTGAGCTCCTCCTCTGCAGCCGCGATCTGCTCAGTGTATTCTGTAATCTGCTCTTCCTGACACACCAGTTTACTGTTAATACTCCTGAAAACAATGTAAGAATGTTCTATTAAAAATTCTACAGTTGTTCTATAAAATATCTATGCAGTTCTATAAAGTAAATGTCAACATTTCAGATGCAATTTGACAGAATATTTTTGTCATTATGTTCCACCAATAAAAATGGACAAAGTCAGTGAAAAACAAGAACAGTAACAAAGCTGCACACCATAATTAAATTGTATGCAACAAATAAACAAGCAAAGCAATTACAAACAGTGTAACATTCTAGTGCCAGTAACACTCTTGTAATGCTGCTTGTCCAATAAAATGAATGATTTGGAACCAACTGTAATACAATGATTTATAAAGCACATATAGAACTCACTCATAGTTATCAACTGAGATGTACACTCCATGTTTGTCACGGGTGGCAGCCAGATCTCGTTTCAGACGCTCAATCTCCTCTGTGTATTCCTGGATCATTTCAAAAAGTATTGGTAACTAAACAGGCAATGTATAAATGTTTGAATATCATGAAACAGAATATACAGCAAAGTCCCAAGCAACTTGCCTTGATAAGTGTTCTTTTGGTCAGTTTCTGGTTGACCTCTGGCTTATTCATGATATTCTTGGCCCGGTTAGCATAGTCTAACGTGCTCAGGGTTTCCTACAATTAGAAATATATATATATATATATATATATATAAAAAAAACACATTCTTGAGAGATCCAGAAAACCTAGTCTAACAGAGCACGACATACCTCAAGATTAATGGAGGCAGGAGAAACGGTGGCAATGATGGAGGTTTTGGTACGTCCTCCCAGGGAGTCCTGCAGTATGCGGGTGAGCTTGGACTCTCTGTAGGGCACGTGTGGCCCTCTCTCTACCAGAGCCTTGATAACCCGACCCAGAGTCAGCAGAGACTGGTTTATGTTGCCAGCTTCACGTGCCCGCTTATCCACAGCACCAGATCGCCCGATGTTCTCACTACCTGCAAGATCCACCTGAGCATAGAGGAAATGGGCGATACTCTTAGGACACAGAAATTGACTTGTGTATTCCTCAGCCGGTGGAATTTTACATGAGAAAAACTGAATTGAAAAGATTGAATCGACTCACCAAATTCAATTTTCCAATCTTGACCAACTCCTCTCCATCCAGCGTGATCTCCTTCATGTGAATAGTGACTGAGAAAACGGAGTGGGATCGGCTGATGGAATTAAAGTGGTGTTACAAACACAGTACTGTTATGCATCAACTTGACTTTCTGTCTCTCTCTGAGGCACGTAATTAATTGGGATGTTGGTATCCTTTGTGATTACCTGGAGTAGGCGTTCATGAGCGTGGAGGCAGTCTTTCTCTTGGCTGCTCCTCTCTCCAGGATCTGATAAACCTCGTTCTTGTTGTGCACTGTGATCTCCTCCAGACCTTTAATGACCACACCTCTCTGAGAAATATGCAAATAGAACGGTCTCATCTTAAAAAGATAGTTAATTCAACGTTTTGGATTATCTCATCATTAACATGATTCATGCCATCATAGATGGGTTTTTCTTGCCTACTTCTGCAGAAAACAAATTGTGTATTTCTGAAAAAGACGACACCGATTAAACCACTGGAGTCTTAAGGATTACTTTTGTGCATTGGAGACAAACTTTGAAGCTCCACAATTACTTGAAATGAATGGACCTACAGAGCTGAAATATTCTTCTAAAAATCTTAATTGGAGTTCTGCAGAAGAAAGTCATACACATCTGGGATGGCATGAGGGTGAGGAAATTATGAGAATTTTCATTTTTGGGTGAACCATTACTTTAATAAACAGAGAAAAATATAAGCCAGGCTTCAGAACAAACTTAAATTGCATGGATGAAACATATATCATGAATGGCAGCAAATGATCTAACGAAAAACAAAAAACATACTTTGTTTCTGGGATCATCAAATAGTTGTAGTCTCTCAGTGACATCAGGAGCAGGGCTGAGCAGGTCAAACAGTTCCTCATTATAGATTTCCAGAAGAGACACCTTAACAGAGAATTCTGTGCCATTACTGGACAGTTTCTCAAAGATCTGATGAAGAGTTCTGGGGATGATTCCAGCCAAAGGGTCCTATAAGGGAAATAACAAAAATCCATAAGCAAAGTCAAACAAAATGACACTTAAAAAGATAAAGATAAAACAGTCACATCATGTAAAAGGGGTGTTTTCCATAAAATGACTTATATTTTAGGTGTCATTTTATTACGGTCCATAATAAAAGTATCATTAGTACTTACCATAACACACACAGTTTATATAAAACATCTTACATAGCATAGATGTTTGCATTAAAAGTGCAGAAGTTACTAGGTAGAAAAACCATTTAAAAGGTCCAAGAGACTACGACCACTTTTCGTGCAAGAAACCTTGACAATCATGAGTGGGCTCAGACAAACACTTGGCTGTTTTAAAGAGTCATCAAACTGGTCAGTGTACTTTAATGGAATCAGATAGAACTGGCAAACATCAACTAAAACATTACCTCTTCCCAGGTAAATTCAGCATTGGGTGACCTCTCGCCCTCCATTGTGAAGGTTTTCCCGGTTCCTGTTTGCCCATAGCTTTAAAGCAAACAAACAAAATCGTAAAAAAAAAATAAATAAATAAAAAAATCAGTTGAAATTACACATATAGCCATCAATACACTTGAATGATCAGGTATTTCAAGAAGCACTAAAAGCTACTTACGCAAAGACAGTACAGTTATAACCCATGATGACCTCATCTAGTATGGGACACACAACACTTCTGTACACATCAATTTGTTTGGCAGATGGACCGAACACCTAAACAATAAAAAAAAATGAAATACATATATGCGAAAAAGCTTTGGGGGTCATTGATGCACAGGATGACAGGGTGGGGGAAACAGGCCAAAGCATCACCATGTCAAAGGTGTATGATTTCCTGGCTGATTTGTCAGTGATGCCTGCGGTACGGACTGTAACCTCTTTTCGGTTCTGGTCACATTCGACAACTGTATGAGAAGCAGATTTACGCTCCACTGTGTTGAATGGTCTGTGAATTAAAAAAAAAAAAAAAAAAAAAAAAAAAACAGCATGAAAATAACACCCATGTACACAGAGAGAGAGAGAAAAAAAATCACATTTTTATTTTAGTGAACATGGGCAATGTCACATTATATTGTGCTACATTATTAAATATGTTTTACCCCTCACTCTGTATATGCGGAATTCGGACATATTTACCATGGTTTTGAAATTATAAATAAAATTATATACCTGCATCGTACAACCACTTGTATATTTCTGCCTTTCTCATCTTTTTTGGTTGCTGGTATCTGAGATGATGCCATGTTAAAAGGGCGTCTTTTACTCTCCAGATTTGAAAACGCCCTTTAAATGTAACCTGTAAAACAAATGCAAAATACAAGCAAGTAACTATGAGGCTTTAAAATATAACATATTACAAACCCGTTACACGCACCATGTCAAACCTAAATGGCGCCTAACAAAAAATAAACAACGAAAACAACAAGCCGCTAGCGCTAATCCACATCTGTTAAGTGCGCGTACCGTTTAATTGATCTCTTTCAAAAGAAAACCAAATAAGACACAAACGTTGTTTAAAACCCTCCAGAAATGTAGTTTATATCAGTTCAGTCTCTGTATGTAAAGCTCCGACTTCGCGTTTTCTCGAGCAGCAGTTAGTTTACTTTGAATATTGCGCATCTGCAGCTTTAAGCCAATCAGAAGCAAGAATGTTCTTACCCTCCTCCTCATTGGCCTAAATGCATCGAAGTGGAGCTGATGCATCACGGGAATTTGCAGTTTTTTAAAATAGTGCTGGAAGCAGGAAATATTTATATGCTCACATTTAAATGGATAAATTAAGCTAAATTAAGAAACTGATTTAACTTGGCAGTACTGTCGTGTCAATAAAGACACCAAGAGACAAATTTGATTAATTTTAATTAGTTTTAATGTAGTTCCCAAAATTACCTCAACGTGGTCAGCTGATTTTAAATATTTTTTACGATGACGCTTAGAATATCAAAGTACTTTGCGAAAAAATTAAAAGTTAAATAAACGCGCAAAAATAATAGAATTCAATAAAAATGTCCAATAACAATACAGCCACTGCTATCTATTTCCATCTATATCCTAAATCCAGTAATAATGCTATTACTACTACTACTAATAATAATCAGAATCAGCTTTATTGCCAGGTATGTGTACACATACGAGGAATTTGACTCAGGATTGTACATTGCTCACGATGTGCTTACTCATACAAAAATACAATAATAAAATAAAATTAGATACAGGCTATAGTGTAGACAAAACAAATATACACACTATGAACAAAAACAATATACATATTGACAAATAGTGCAGTGATCAGAGTGCAAAGGATGCAGGAGTAAAGTTATTATTATCATTATTATGTACATGTCGGAGGTGGATGTGATATACAGGTACACATACATGCATACATGTACACAGTGCGATGAAGCATAGTGCAAAGGATGCTGGAATAAATAGTACAAGTATTTTGTGCAGGAATTGTGACTTGAGGTAGGTGGATTGGTATACAGTATATACAATATGACAATATAACAATATGAACAGTATGAACATAATGAACAACTGTGAAATATAGAATGATGAATACAAATAAGTAGTAACCAGTAAACAGGTGGCTGATTAGAGACAGAGTTACTGGGTTATTGCACAGGAATTGTTCCTGACACTGTGAGTCAGAAATCAGCTGTAATAATAATTATTATTTATGACAATAATAATAACAAACATTTAGAGCATATTTAATACATGTAGATCATTTTACTGAAGAATTTCATAAAATAATTCCATAGAAGAACACTTTATCAATGAAATACTCATAAAACTTTACAAAGAATTTAAAAGTTAAGTAAAGATATAAAAATAATAGAATCAAAATAAAATATAAATAACTATACGGCTTCAGCAAAATAAATAAATTACAATTCACAGAAAGTTCAGCAAGTATGTATTTTCTAGATTTTCAGAAGGTTATTTAGAAATATCCTTTATAAATATGTGCAAAATCTCTCATTTATTTTTCATTAGTCACAGAAAGTGAGGAGAAGAGGGGCTTTTATTTTAAAGAAAAACAATTCATCAAATATAGCATGCATTCAAATATTTATCTGTAATGATCAGTTTGAAATAATGATATACAATATAAAATACAATACTCTGTTGACTCCTTTTCATTTCCGTTCAGTCAAGCGTTAAAAAGTTTGGGCTTTTATATTAAAGAAATATAATGTCTCGGAATAAGTTGCAGTCTCATTGTCGCTGGCTTCACACGCATGCAGCAGTCTGACAACAGCAGCAGAAGGGAATGGGGAGAGAGAGAGGGGGGCACCGCACCGTTTAACAAGATACTTTTCAACACAACGTGACCAATAAAACAATTCACCATCGGTGAGCACGAGACTCTCTCTGCAAAACAACACACGCACACACTCTGATCGCTTGTGTTTTCTATTTCGAGATCCCGAAATAATCAATAAAACATCCAAAGCTAACGCTAGCTCGCGTGCTAACCACTCGGGCCAAATGTGCTGTGACATTTCTAACCAATGTGCATTTGTTGTAAACCGTTTGTACACTAAGTCCGTGTTTGTAATTGAGATATGAGGTTAATTTATTGGACTTTTTAAGTTTAGTTAAACAATGCATAGTGTATTCTTTTTGAATGACGGTGCCTATTTAGCTGCACGCGTCTGTTGGCTCCCTTAAAATTGATGCACATGGCAGATGCAGTGACTAATAGTACAGCTTCAGATCCTGTGATGTATTTCTGGTGTAACGAATAATATTGGTAACGCAAGAATCACGTTTGTATGATACATGAGATTTGAGGGGCCTCGTATATGTTGCAGGCTCATTCCAAGGCCAAGGTCGCAATGAGGCCTAACTGATCTGCATGAATAATCATCTGTAGAGTACACTGATCAGAGTTTAAAAGCTACTGATGCGATATTTATGTTGTGTGTTATGCAGCTAATATTTGCTCGGTGGAGTCGTGCTGGAGGACATTGGGTTTTCATCAGTTTGGCTGGGTGATTCTGGAATTATTAAAAAGGTATTTGTTATCCTTTTTAGGTGAGCTGAAGAATAAAGTAAAGGTGGTGTTACATTAAGATTATTTTGTTAATAAAATATTTACATTGAAACATCTAAAAATATCATTTGTTGGATTTATCAGGACAACGCTAAAAATAGTTTTATTTTGTGCATTGTAATGTAATGATTTTGAATATGAATATTCTTTTAGTACTATGTATATCAAAGCTGCTTGGCATTACTATTTGATACCATTACTGTGCCATTCTACTAGAACTGTCACAGTACAGCATATTTTGAAGTAGTGAGAGCTGTTAATGATTAATTTGTTGTGCTTGTGTCTCTTTTGATTTTATTGAACTGATAAACTGATAGTGCCAGCTCAACTGGCAAGTTGCTTACTGCTGTATATCATTAGAATATTGCACACTTTTGAACACATGCTCTGCAAATGCTGTATCCCACTAAATCAACATGTTGCTTTCCACAAAATAAAGTGACAGTAATTTAAGCAAAATGAATTATTGATGAGAATACTTGTGTGCATGTGAGCCGGAGGTTATAGAGACCCGCTCCTTATTTTCAAGATCAAATCAGGTGACCTGCTGGATAGGTTAGTCTGAAGCGCTCTTTCATGTGACAAGTGTGAGTTCAGAGGCCCAAAATCAGGTGCGGTCACATTTGTTTTCATATTAGTGATCCTGCATGTGTATTGTGGAAATACTTTTAAGCCAGTTTTTGTTTTGTTTGTATATTAATATATTTTAGTGATTGTTTAATTTGATTGAATGGCTGAAGTGGACAACAAAACTCATAATTCATGTTTGTCCATTTATATTGTTTCCTCTGGCTCAGATTAAAGGGATAGGCAACACAAAAATGAAAATGTCTTTATTATTTACACACCCTCAAGCCATTTCAAACTCAAATAAGTTCCATTAAATTACATTTTTGAAGAATTTAATCTCCCCCACATATAATGGAAGTCAATTTACATGTGTTTCTGCAATAGTAGGCCCTAGAAGTAGCATTTTAGCTTTCTTGGATGGAATTATAGTAGTAAGCGAACAGTCCTCATATCTGCTGCTACACTCAGTCATTCACATGGTAATGTAGGTATTGCTCAACACTTTGTTCTTAATTTCGACTGGGTCTGCCGGATGCAGTCAGTCTGGCCTGCTCTTAATATGCCTACAGTGAGGCTGGAGGTTAGCATGAAGTCTAGACGTCTACGGCGATTTGTTAGAGCAAAAATAAGACTTGCATGCTTCGCAATAAAGCAACCTTGAAAGTAGTCGATGGTCATAACCTGATTTTGGAGAGATAAAGTTTTCTCTCCCTCCAAAATTTGTTAGGTTAATCATAGTTTCCACCAAAATACTAGACTGCAATTTTTACGATAATAAATTATAATAAATGATTATTAGCCTAATTATTATTAGCCACCACCATTGTATCCAAAATGAAAATAGCAAATTTCAAAATCTGTAATTTTTAAAGACTCTTGCACTGTAAGAACCAGAAAGTATATCAATTTATGATTATATTAGTATATATATATATTTTATTATATTAGTGACGATAAACATAGTAACCAGGGATGGAATGGTATGACTGCAATAGAAATGTGTCTGTCAACTAGGGGTTGGTAAAAATATTGTTTTTCCAATTAACCACAATCTTAATTTGAAGGGTCTCAATATCAATTCTTAATCCCAAGATAGATCTTTCACTCAATGCTCAACCCTCTACTACAATGAGAGGAAATCACTTGCATTTGCAACCAAATTTTGGGCTATGCATCTAAAGTGAATATATTTGTCAACTGGCTTGTAAATGTTTACGTTTCTCTCGCCAGTAATTGTGTAGTTTAGTCATCACCAAGATTCTTTCACATCATGTTGAGCGTAAAAGTTGTTCTGTGTAATGTGTGTCCAAGACGAGATCCACGAAATCCATTTTTCATTGAATACAAAAAAACATTTAAATTGAATCATGCTTCGCTCAGATGAGGTAAAGCCAATCGAGTCCTCTCTCATTAACATGCACTCATTTAAAGGTGCTGTTTACAGAAATGCAGTTTTTTGTAAAAGGGACAGTACCGTTTTTAGCACGTGTTCAACAAATCAATGTAAATACTTGTTAGTAGTAAAAATTTTGCAATTTACAATAAATATGTAACAGATAGTATAGTAGATATACATTTATTCAATCAATAAATAAGATATTATTTGTTCATTTTTAAAGAGCCAAACTGTGACAAATGATGAATAAAATATCATTAGTAAAATGTATATTTTCCTAATGTACCTTGTTCAAAGGTCCCCTACATAATTAACTGCATTAGCTGGGAGATAATTAATTTTATATGTAAGCAAAAGGACATTATAACTGAAATGAATAGATTTTGAATCGATTACAATAGTTTATGACTTGTCCCAAACTATTTGAGATACGTTTGTCATTCACAGTTTCCAATTAACATCTATGTAGTTCCATGTAATTAAAATATTTAACGGATGTGCGATCACAAATGTGTGTAAATTGGCTATTTACTGTGCCTTCAAATGTAACCCCTCCAATCAGAATTTAGAGTTGAAACTACAATGAATGTAATGCAATAATTTTTGTTAATTTGCTATGATTAATCCTATTATTTGTTTAGTGTCCAAGTTCTAATATAAAGAAAATAATCACATTTGATGTTGGCCTCCTAATTTGCATTTGTAAAGCATTCAGTTCTCTACTAAGGAAAACAATTTTATTTATTTATATATATATATATATATATATATATATATATATATATATATATATATAAAATTTTATTTATATAAATAAATGGTATACATAAATATTTGCAGAGATTGCCCCTCAAATACCAATAATTCAATTAATATATATTATAAAAATTATCATTCAGATAAATAAAATGCATTACATTATTGTGACAATACAAAAAGTGGCTTTATAATGCAATATATTTTTTATTTCCTTATCATTGAACTGCAGCCTATTTGGCTTAGTCCACAGTAATCAATTTTGTAATTTAATCTGTCTGAGAGATTTATCGGCATTTAAACGCAGCGTTTTAGGTTGCTGTGTCAAGTTAAATTAAGTTTGAAATTTAGAAAAACAAGTTTCGAGATCCCAGCATTCAGATTTTTGTTCTGTCCAGCTGTGTTTAAACATAAGGACATTCCTCATCTTGTGCTGTCGCTAGTGTCGAACAAGTGTGAGGTTTGTTATCTGTACAGCTGCACATTGCCTATACAGCTGGATTTTGTTTACTGCCCCCTGCTGAAAACTGGTGGTACTTTAAGCTTGAATTGCTCTGCCATATTGGGGAAACAATGAATTGCGTTAATCTTTTTAACTCTTTTCGTATAATTATTTGCAATTAACGCTTCTAATTGATAGCCCTAAAAATGGCGCATACTGTGGTATGACATTTCGCCCACCTCTAACTGCAACTATTTTTGCAAGGATGTTGCCCTCACTTATTCACTAAAAGTAACCACTGGTTCATAAGTAGTTCTTGGCCTTAATTTTCAACACTTATAAATTCAAAATCTGCTTGTGTATTGTGGAATTGGGCAGCCGTAACCCAGCCAGCTGTTTTTCAGCCAGGCATTTAACATAGAGTCGTTCATCGAAACAGATGTGTGTCAGCGTTTTAAAAATCTGAAAGTAAATAACCTGTGTTGTTGCATTAGCGATGCACAAACCTGAACATGGAGTCGGAGAGCAGATTTTAACTAAGAGCAAATGTGTTCGCTCACTGAAAATGAAGCCTTGTGTGACTTGAGCTGAAATGACTCGTGGTGATTTGTTGCAGCTGTGCTGAACAACAGTGTTCAGAAGGAAAGTGTGGGCTTCATCTCAAGTGGCAAAAATGTGTTGACAAGCCAGTTGTCATCCAAATTCAGCCGTCCTCTGCTTGCCAGAGATGTGTCCATTATCACATTCTATATTTTCTCTCTCATTATTTTCAGGGCATTGAACGAATATTATCTCAGGCTTTGACTCGAGCCCCCTCCCCCATCTGCAGCATAACGGTACTTTGTTTGTATCTGCTGAAATAGTAATTTAATTTAGTATTCAACTGAATCATGTGTTTTAATCTGTATGCTATATAAAGTAGTCAGTAAAAAAAATATTAGTAAATGTTTTTGGTGTTTTGGTTACTGTTTCATTTATTTATTTAAAAAAAAAAAGTTCATTATTTTCAAAATATGTATCACTGAATACAATTTTTGATTTAAAAGTGTGTATGTGTATATATATACACTCACCTAAAGGATTACTAGGAACTTCAATTTCACATGGCAGTTGCTTCAATGCATTTAGGGGTGTGGTCCTGGTCAAGACAATCTCCTGAACTCCAAACTGAATGTCAGAATTGGAAAGAAAGGTGATTTAAGCAATTTTGAGCGTGGCATGGTTGTTGGTGCCAGACGGGCCGGTCTGAGTATTTCACAATCTGCTCAGTTACTGGGATTTTCATGCACAACCATTTCTAGGGTTTACAAAGAATGGTGTGAAAAGGGAAAAACATCCAGTATGCGGCAGTCCTGTGGGCGAAAATGCCTTGTTGATGCTAGAGGTCAGAGGAGAATGGGCCGACTGATTCAAGCTGATAGAAGAGCAGCTTTGCCTGAAATAACCACTCGTTACAACCGAGGTATGCAGCAAAGCATTTGTGAAGCCACAACATGCACAACCTTGAGGCGGATGGGCTACAACAGCAGAAGACCCCACCGGGTACCACTCATCTCCACTATAAATAGGAAAAAGAGGCTACAATTTGCAAGAGCTCACCAAAATTGGACAGTTGAAGACTGGAAAAATGTTGCCTGGTCTGATGAGTCTCGATTTCTGTTGAGACATTCAGATGGTAGAGTCAGAATTTGGCGTAAACAGAATGAGAACATGGATCCATCTTGCCTTGTTACCACTGTGCAGGCTGGTGGTGGTGGTGTAATGGTGTGGGGGATGTTTTCTTGGCACACTTTAGGCCCCTTAGTGCCAATTGGGCATTGTTTAAATGCCACGGCCTACCTGAGCATTGCTTCTGACCATGTCCATCCCTTTATGGCCACCATGTACCCATCCTCTGATGGCTACTTCCAGCAGGATAATGCACCATGTCACAAAGCTCGAATCATTTCAAATCGGTTTCTTGAACATGACAATGAGTTCACTGTACTAAAATGGCCCCCACAGTCACCAGATCTCAACCCAATAGAGCATCTTTGGGATGTGGTGGAACGGAGCTTCGTGCCCTGGATGTGCATCCCACAAATCTCCATCAACTGCAAGATGCTATCCTATCAATATGGGCCAACATTTCTAAAGAATGCTTTAAGCACCTTGTTGAATCAATGCCACGTAGAATTAAGGCAGTTCTGAAGGCGAAAGGGGGTCAAACACAGTATTAGTATGGTGTTCCTAATAATCCTTTAGGTGAGTGTATATGTGTGTGTGTGTGTATATATATATATATATATATATATATATATTATAAATATTGGCTGTGTTTTGCTCAGCTTTGTGAGATTTGCTAATTTTTACAAGCCGAGAATATGACTACTGCAATAGAACAATATATTGGTCTGGCAGATTAGCCAGACGATATTTGGCCATTTTGCAAATATTAAAATTGGATAAATTATGATAGCTTAGTCGATTAGCAAAAATGCTAGCTTCCTGATTTTTGTACATTTCCTGTTTTTAAATATTTTTTTAGTGAATTTACTTAATTTTTTATGTAATATAGCTTTTATTTCTATTCCAATTCTCTCTTTCTATGATTAAGTTGTATTTTTCAAAAAAGTTTGAAAAAGGTTTCAAACCTTTATTTAGTATCTTTTCGATTTTGCTGTTACATTCTTGCTTACATTCCATAATTTAAAAAACTGAAAGCTATTACAGTGTGATGAGTAATCTGAACATTTCAGACCTATTTACTCCAAACATCTTTATTTCTATTTTACAATTTGTGAATGTTCTCTGTTGTGTCTGTTTTTCCATCTACAGACAAACTCTTGGGGGAAAAGCATGAGCTGATTTGCAGATCACTGATAATGACTCCCAGAATAAATGTGGCCTGGTTACACAGCATAGCAGGGAACGTACATGCTGTGAGTAGTAGGGCTGAGTATTGATGCAGGTTTCATGATTAGATTCCAGTTCACAAGCTTTCAATTCCGATTTTGATTTGATACAGATTAATACGGGTATGTTTAAGTTATAATGTCCCTTTTGCTTGCATATATAAGAGACTCTTATATACTTGCATTGCAAGTAAACTGAACATAATTTTTAAATAATGTTAATTAGTTACAAGTAAGCATAACTCATCTATGATTAAAGTATTGTTATTTTGATTTAATTATTTAAATTGGGTTATAATGTATTAAACGGTATAAGGGAAATTATGACTAGACTCTAGGTTAGCCATATGGCACACTGGATTTTACTCCGTACTACTTGGTGCACATAAATCTGCACTTTTGTAAAGTACAATTGAGTAAAGGGGACGGGCTTAACATTAACAGGCTCCAAGTTCACCAGAGGTAACACTAATCACCCTCGTGGTGACAACAATTGTCATAAAAATTAAAACTAAATATATTTTTAAATAAAAAAAAAACTATTATTTTACTACATAAGTTCCCTTGTTTTGAGCAAACAAACATAATTTATTAAAATGAATTTAAAAGTGTTTATGGGTATTCCACACAGCCGAAATGTTGTACTTGGTAATTTTGAGTTATTAGTACTCGACGCCAAAGTTTAAAGAACTTATGTATTTGAGTTATGATTCCAAAATGTGACATTTCAAGTAATATTTAATTAGGACCTCTTAAATGTTTTTATTAATGACTACTTTAGGATTTGGAGAGTGAAGGTAACTTAATTAAATCTAGTAAGAATTGAACTGCGTAAGAACTGTGCCTTTAAGCAGCTTGGAAAATTCCAGAAAATTATGTCAAGCCTTTAGACAGTTAGTCAATTAGCTTCTGATAGGAGGTGTACCAGTGGATGTGTTTTAAGGCCTACCTTCAATCACATCATGGGAAAATCAAAAGAAAAAAGCTAAGACCTCTGGAACTCATCTGTACAAACAATAGTATGCAAGTATAAACACCATGGAAATACATTGACATCATACCGCTCAGGAAGATCTCCTAGATATGAGCATGTTTTGTGCGAAAAGTGCGAATCAATCCCAGAACAACAGCAAAGGAACTTGTGAAGATGCTGGAGGAAACAGGTAGACAATATCTATATCCACAGTAAAACAAGTCCTATATTGACATAACCTGAAAGGCTGCTCAGCGAGGAATAAGCCACTGCTCTAAATCACCATACAAATCCAGACTACCGTTTGCAAGTGCACATGGAGACAAATATCTTGGAGAAATGTCCTCTGGTCTAATGAAACAAAAATTTAACAGTTTGGCCATAATGACCATCATTATTTTTGGGGGAAAAAGGGTGAGGGTTGTGAGCCGAAGAACACCATCCCGACTGTGAAGCATGGGGGTGGCAGCATCATGTTGTGGTTTGCTTTGCTGCAGGAGGGACTGGTGCAATTCACAAAATAGATGGTATCATGAGGAAGGAAAATTATGTGGATATATTGAAGCAACATGTCAAGACATCAGCCATGAAGTTAAAGCTTGGTCACAAATGGGTCCTCCAAATGGACAATGACCCCAAGCATACCTCCAAAGTTGTGGCAAAATGGCTTAAGGACAACAAAGTCAATGTATTGGAGAGGCC
This sequence comes from Xyrauchen texanus, assembly GCF_025860055.1. Lineage (NCBI taxonomy): Eukaryota > Metazoa > Chordata > Actinopteri > Cypriniformes > Catostomidae > Xyrauchen > Xyrauchen texanus. The sequence goes on along the minus strand of NC_068297.1, from coordinate 11,408,994 downwards.
ATTACAAAGCCCTGCCCTCAATCCGATAGAAAATATCACATCACGTGGCTTGTTGAGTGCATTACCGCGGATGCATAGCTTGTGTGGAGGCTTCACGCTATTCTCCGCGGCATCAACGCACAACTCACCACGCACTCCACTGAGAACGAGAACCACATAGTGACCACGAGGAGGTTACCCCATGTGACTCTACCCTCCCTAGCAACTGGGCCTATTTGGTTGCTTAGGAGACCTGGCTGGAGTCATTCAGCACGCCTTGGATTCGAATTTGCGACTGGTAGTCCGTGTCTTTACTCACTGAGCTACCCAGGCCCATGACATTTAACAGTCTTAAAATAAAGTAGTGAAATAAAGTAGACAGGGAGTGTTTTCTATGATTAAATGTCAGGAATTGAGTTTAAATGTATTTGTCTAAGGTGTATGTAAACTTCTGACTTCAACTGTATTAGTATTTATAGTGCAGCTAACGCTGATAATTATTAAGGGGACCAATTTGACTAATTACATTTTATTAGTTTTTCATAATTTTGGTCACATTTTGGCTTTTTAAAAACGAAAAAATCCATGTATTCAGTCAAAACATTTGATATTTATTAGATTTTATATATTATTTTTGTTATTGTTTAATTGCATAATTTCTACTATTTACAAGTATTTACATGAATTTGTTTAACACGTGATGAAACCGGTCTTGTTTTTATCAAAATGGACATTTCTGTAAAGAGTGTCTGTAAATGAGCTCATGTTAATGAGAGATACTTGAATAATTTTATGCATGATTAAAATAAAAATAAAAATTGTTTTGATCATCAACTGACTGTAGAGAACTGACAGGGTATTAAAAGAGACATTGTTCAATGACAAATGGGTTGCGTGTATCTCGTCTTTGGACACATTACACGGAACAACTTTTAAAACTCAACACACAGTGAAACGATCTCACTGCTGAATACTCCACCACGATACTATACTTTACTATACAAAAAAAAATGATCTCGTGATTTAAGAAATGAAGATCACGATGCATCGAAAAATCTATATTTTTACGCACCCCTAGTGAGTAGACCCATCAATAATGGAAACCCACCTAATCCAGATGGCCCCTAAACAGACCTGAACAACATATTGCACAAATGCACTTATACCCTGGAGCTAACCAGCGCAAAATGCCACCTATTTTACTGATGTTGTAAAATGTTGTTTGTGAATTCCACTAAACTGATTGATGTTGCATGGTCCCCTTACAGTGAGATTTCGAAGGCCATGATGCAATGAAATAAACACTGGATGACTGGAGGTCCCCTGCTTATCAGTCTCTAAGCATGGCTGGACTACAGCTGGTGACCCCTGCCTCCTCACCCATGGGGCCCTTCTTTGGTCTCCCATGGCAGCAGGAAGCTATCCATGACAACATATATACACCAAGGAAATATCAGGCAAGTATTTTGAAATTGTTCTTGGGTTAGAAGATTACTTTACAACCGAAAGCACTGGTGGAAGTGCAGCAGGCAATAATGCTCTGCTGGTTTAGACCGCTACCTGTGCATCCGATTAGCTGTTCTTGCTAGCCATTTGCTTGTGTTTTGTTGTTGTTGTTGTTTTTTGTCTGTGTGGCTTCGTGTCTAATTAAAGGCATAGTTCTCCAAAAATCATGAAAATAGTCATTATTTACTCGTCCTCATGTCATTTCAAACCAGTTTGACTTGCTTGCTTCTGTGGACCAGAAAAGGAGATGTTTTAAAAATGGTCATTGCTGCTTGTTTCCATACAATGAAACAATGCAGTGAGTAGGTTATGTCAAGCTCCAAAAAGAACAAAAACAAAAGTGCCAGAAATGGACCATAACATTCATCCATATGACTTGTGCATTGTATAACAAGACTTCTAAAGCCATTAGATAGACCTCTAAAGGAACAAACCAAAATGCAAGTAATTTTTACTGAAAAATAACTTGCTCGCGACTCAATTGGACTTGTTTAATACATAATGCACTGTCATTTGTGACATGCCGCTATAATGGACATTGGCGTTTTTGATATCTACTTTAGTCACTGTTACTATGATTACAGCTGTTGAGATTAAAGCTTGACTCCCGCCCCCCAAAAAGGCAAATACAGAATAATTCAGCATTGCTCACAGCAGGCAAGTACAGAAAGGAAAATCAATTTGCAATATTCAAGAAGTGTTTTTATTATTCGACTAGCTGATGCAGAACAAGCACTCGATTAGTGGATTAGGTGTGCACGTCTCTAGTTTGTATATGCGGATGTGTGAATGAGATTTGAGAGCTGTTGCTGACTTACATTTTTGTCTGTTCCCCTCACACAACTAATGCGTGGTTTTAGAGATTTTAATATAGTGCACGGGTTGTGTGGAATATTTTTATAGGGCTTTTTGTTGTTCCTTTTGAAACTTGACAGCCCATGCTCCCTGTCAGCTCGAACGTTCTGCCAAACATCTCATTTTGTGATTCATAGAAGAAAGAATTCGTCCAGGTTTGAAACGGCATGAGCACAACTATATTGATCATCAAATTTTCTTTTTGTTGAACTGTTTTTTTTTTTTTTACATTATTTACATGTTACTTGTATGTTACATTTTACTGTTTGAATAATTTCACCCTATTTTATTATCCTACCAGGTTGAACTTCTTGAAGCAGCTCTTGAACACAACACTATAGTCTGCTTAAATACTGGCTCAGGGAAGACCTTTATCGCAGTACTCCTAATCAAAGAACTCTCCCACCAAATCCGTGGAGAGGAGGGGAAGAGGACAGTTTTCCTGGTGAATGCAGGTGAGGAACATACTTGTCTCACAATTTCAGCATGCTTTTTGGGTGGGGGGGTTCCTTTCACCCAATTTGGAATGGCCAATTCACAATGCACTTTTAAGTCCTCAATCTTCAATCCGGATGGCGGAGGACGAATCCCAGCTGCCTCCACGTCTGAGACCGTCAACCCACGCATCAACCCGCACATCATGTGGCGTGTTCAGCGTGTTGCCACGGAGACATGGCACGTGTGGAGGCTTCACTCCATCCACTGCGGTATCCACGCTCAACTCACCAAGCACACCACCAAGAACGCACCACATTATCTCGACCACGAGGAGGTTATCCCATGTGACTCTACCCTCCCTAGCAACTGGGCCAATTTGGTTGCTTAGGAGAACTGGCTGGAATCACTCAGCGTGCACATAGCCTGCGTCTTCTACCACTGAGCTACCCAAGCCCCCCACAATTTAAGCATGCTTTAATGAAACCAGTTGAAAACATGATTGTCTCGCTGAATATTTTTGTTGGTTTGTCTTTTTCGGATCAAAGCATCATCTGTGGTTCAGCAAGCATCTACTGTAAGAACCCACTCCGATCTCCAGGTAGGCGACTACATGTCAGAGGAGATGACATCATGGCCCGAGGAGATGCGGAACAGAGAGATGATGGAGAATCAGGTGTGATTATACACCCTTTTAACATGCTGCTGAAATGATTTGAATAATTTCTATTGCCGAATGTCTCAATTAGGTGTCATCGTGCAATCTCTCCTATACCATATTCTCTCATCCCATCTGTTTTTCCCATAATGTCTGTTCTTTCAGGTTCTGGTGATGACATGCCACATCTTCCTTCATGTGTTGAAGAATAGAGTCTTGCCACTATCAAAAATCAACCTGTTGGTTTTTGACGAATGCCACCTTGCAATCACGGACCATCCATATCGGGAAATAATGAAGGTGAAATTGCAGTCCGTTACAGCTTTGAACGACGACTGTGAAATCGCATCTGTCACCGTAAAGGGAGGGATGATGAAGGCCTCACCTAAATGTCATTCCACTGAAATGCTAAGAGGTGTCAATCCATCGGTCTGGTAATAATGGGCATGTATTTAGTTCTGGAGATTGAATATAGGAGGTCTGATAAGATATTGTTGCTGGCCTGAAACATTCTTTCCTGGACGGTTTTATATAAAGGATAACAATCATGACAATACACAAAAGCATAGTTCACCATAAGATGAAAATTCTGTCATTATTTTCTCACCCTTAAGTTTTTCCAAAACAGTATTACTTTTTATTTCTTCCTTGGAACACACAAGGAGATATTTGGCAGAATGATAGCCCCAATTACCATTGACTTTCATTAAATATATTTCCCATTCAATGAAAGTGAATGGCTGTCAGTCTTCCTAAAAGAATTGTGTTCCACTCAAGACAAAGTCATACAGGTTTAGAATGACATGAGGGTGAGTAAATGATGGCAGAATTGTCATTATTGTGTGTGCTCTCAATTCAGGTCCAGGGATTAGCTGAATGCAAATTTGATTTATATATCCGGAACACAAACAAAGATTTTTTTGAAGAATATCTCTGCTCTGTACGTCCATACAATGCTAGTGAATTGTGACCAAAAGTTTGAAACTCAAAAAAAGCACAAAATGGCAGCATAAAAGTAAGCTATATGACAAGTGGATTAATCCATGTTTTCTGAAGCAATCCTGTCGATTTTGGGTGAGAACAGACCAAAATGTAATTCTTTATTTACCATTGCAGCCTCTAGATGGTGCTAGGAAGTGTAATTGAGCTTGAAATCATGATTGCCAAGGAGATTGCTGATGTGAAAAAGGAGTTATTTTTTGGCCCGGTCTCACCCAAAACTGAAAGGATCGCTTCATGAAGACATATCACTGGAGTCATAGAGGTTACTTTTATATGCTTTTTAAAGCTTCAAAAGTTTGGTCCCCATTCACTTTAATTGAATGGACTAACAGAGAGCTGAGATTTTCTTCTAAAAATCTTTGTGTTCTGCAAAAGATAGTCATGCACATCTGGGATGCCACGAGGGTGAGTAAATTAGGAGAAAAATGTCATTTTGGGGTGAACTATTCATTTAAGAGTGGGTATAGTGCCCTGGATTAAATTTTTATTCAGGGATAAATTATTCAATTTAATTCCAAAACAATTCTCAATACAGACAGTAAAAGGGTTTCAAATCCTTTGCAAATTATGTGGCTGGGTGCCAAATGCTGTGTGAAGCCATAATAAAATGTCTGTTCTGACCGCCAGTAGAAATATTTTAAGTAGGTGTAATAAGCTAGTATAAGAGGTGGTTCTCCAGCTTTTGTTCTTTCAAAAAATAAATTGTTGTACTGGAGCGACCTTACATTTTCTTTTTCAATCAGTCTGCATCATTCTTTTTGTGGATTTGCATGATAATGATCAGATTTCTAGTGTGTGAAGCATTAGGTCCTGTGACTGTGATTCCTGTGTAAATGTGTTTAGTTCCTTTAAACAGAGTTTGTGTCACAGAAAATTGGTTCAATGATGCAAAATAAAGATAATTCAGCCTTTTGTCCTTGGCTGTCTTTGCAGATTTGTGAGGGTTGCCCATGCTGTCCCCGCATTCTGGGTCTGACTGCTTCCATTTTAAATGGCAAATGTGACCCATGTGACCTGGAGGAAAAGATTCAGAACCTTGAGAAGATACTGCAGAGCAATGCAGAAACTGCCACTGATCTTGTGGTGCTGGATAGGTACATTTTTCCTTACAACTTTCCTGCATTTTTGTAGTGTTTCCGTTAAAAATCTTTGTTATGTTTGCAACAGGGTTGAAATGAAGTGCATATGTCCTTTTAAAGGAATAGGTCTCCCACTATTTAAATACTGTCATAATTTAACTCAAGTTGTCCTGAACCCATATGACTTTCTTCTTATTCGGAACACAAAGGATAGCATTTTAGTGAACAATTCTGGTTTGTGCTTTCAATCCAAAGGCTTGTCATGCACTGCAAAACTGAGTATTTATGTCTTGTTTTCCAGAAAAATGTCTAAATATTCTTGAAACAAGATAAATAAACTTGAGTCTGGTTTTCAGAGAAATCTGACATTTATGCTTATCACAATAAAAAAAAACTTTGCTCAGTGGGGTTAGAAAAAAAAAAACTTGATTCAAAGAAAAAATTTGCCATTGCCAAATATGTTTTTCTTGTTCTAAGCATAAACCCCTCCAAATGTTGTTCGTTTTCTGAAAACAAGACAATATCTTGTCACATTTCTACCCTTATAAGGGCACAGCATGGACTACTTTTATGATTCTTTAGGGTTTTTAAAGCTTTAAAGTGAGCCACTATCAGTTTTGGAACGACAAGAGGGGTATGTAAATTATTAGAGAATTTTTGGTGAAGACATTTCTATTAAGATGCTGAAGGAATGTTCTGGGTTCAATACAATTTAAGCTCAAAGTTTAAAGGTTACGGTGAGGCACTTACAATGGAAATGAATGGGGACAAAGAAGGTGAATTGTGGCCCATTTTTGGAGGGTTTAAACACAGAAATGTTAAGCTTATAATTTTATGAAAGCATTTGAATGAATTATTCTGTTCAATTGTGTATTTAAGCTGTAAAGTTTAAATAATAATTGTAATTTTTACAGACATTTTAGGGTTTGTTGACTTCGTCATTGTAACGAAGTTGTAAAATTGGCTCTACTTTTACACAGAAAAGGTTAGTAATCGATTAATCCTGTTTAAACGCATATCCTTTAATGTCTTGTGCCCATACTTTTGAACGGTGAGTATTTTAATGTTGAAGAATTGGCCCCCTTTTACCTCCATTGTAAGTGCCTCACTGTCACCTCGATTGTTAAGGTTGAACAAGTCTAAATCAATTTTTGTGGTAATGCACATTATGCCACAAATGCTGTCGATTTGACCTTAACTTGTATTGAACCCAGAACATTCCTTTTTAAGATTTTCCTAGAGGTGTGATTCTTCACTGGCCTCATGATTCAATTACGATTCAAAGGGTAACGATTTAATGACAAAACGATTCTCGATGCATCTTATCCTTCAAATTTTTTTATCAATACAGTCAGATTTAAAAATAATATTCCTTTCAACTTATAATTTAACAGCTGTTTTCAAAAATCAGAACGAGTCGCAGTGTATAAAAACCTAATAAATTAACTGATTATATTAAAATATTTTTTACCATTGTTGATCATTGTTATTTAGTTTTTTGTTTGTTGAAATAATCTATTCCTAGCCTATAACTTGCTAATCCAGGATGGCTACATGATATATCTGCTTCTGTGAGAGTGGAGACGTCAGCTTTTCCTTTCCTCACCAAATGTGATAGTAAAGTGACACCAATAGCTGAGTTGTTGCTTAAGAGATCAATCAAGCATTTTAAAATGCACACGGTTTCTACGAGCGAGAGCCCAGCAATGATGAACAGCCAAAGAATTAGATGCGCAAGAGGAGAGAAAGGCACTGGGAAACAAGAGATAAAAACATCACCCACGTCCTGAAACCACAGTCTCAACGCTATTTTCAGCAGTTTTATCCCTTTCTGTGAAAATCAACGCAATAACTGGCACATGCCCATATGTTGTTTTTTGACGTGCTATCATGAATAAGCTCTCCCGTTGCAGTGTATGTGATTTCAGGATCATGGTTTCAGTCGGGGACGATGGCCATGTTCAAAGAATTGTGTGCCAAGGTCAGACCTTACAGTGGGCTTGTCACATCAAGCTATCGCACACTCACACGTGCACGAATGGTCAAAACATGTCATCATTTTGATACACCCTGTCTGCGATCAATATGTGTATGTGTGCATTTCTAGCATCTCACTTTCTCTCTGGCATGTACATAAGCGTCACTGCGCTTCAGCAGTTTAAACTGAACTCTGAATCTATTCTGGATTTGAGAATGGATTTCATTGGATTTTCTCACCCCTAGATGTCTATTATTTTCCCTTTAAAATAGCATTTCTTAAGATGCTTAAGATTTTGACTGTGTGTGTTTTTGTCCAGGTATGCGTCCCAACCTTGGGAGGTGGTGCTAGACTGTGGACTGTACCAGGATGAGAGTGGACTCTCTGATAGGCTTCTGGGCGAGCTGGATGAAGCCCTTTATTTTCTTAATGACTGCAACTTGTCTGCTCATCGAGAAGACCGAGACCCCACTTTCATCTCCAAACAGGTTCTCTTTACAGAATTTATAAAGCAATAAAGTCCTTAACAGGAACTCACCGCTGCAGTTGTATGATCTCAAACTATTGATGTTTTTCTTTATGCATTTTTTTTATTTGTTTTGACTTCTGAAGGTGCTGAATGACTGTCGGGCCGTATTGACTGTGCTGGGTCCGTGGTGTGCCGATAAAGCTGCTGGAATCATGGTTCGGGAGCTGCAGAAATACATCAAACACGAACAGGAGGAGCTGAACCGCAAATTTCTGCTCTTCACAGACACCATTCTTAGAAAAATCCATGCCTTGTGCGAAGTGCATTTTTCTCCGGCCTCTCTGGACCTGAAGTTTGTCACTCCAAAGGTCATCAGACTTCTAGAGATTCTCCACGAGTACAAACCTTTCGAACGGCAGCAGTTTGAGAGCGTGGAGTGGTACAACAATCGCAATCAGGACAATTATGTTTCATGGAGCGATTCTGAGGACGATGATGAGGATGAAGAAGCAGAGGCAAAGGAGAAACCTGAGGCAAATTTTCCCTCACCTTTCACCAACATCCTCTGTGGAATTATCTTTGTGGAAAGACGATATACAGCGGTTGTTCTAAACAGGTTTGTTTAGAATCTCTTTCTTTTAAAGCAGAATTTACAATGTCTTGAAAGAATGGTGGTTCTTGGGTATCTAGCAGTGTGTTAAGCATTTTTCTTTTCTAAACCATTTATAACAAACCTCTAACTAATTAGCAGGTAAGTATCATTTTAATTACAGAAGACTTGTATATATATTGATGCAGAACTTATTCTGGATCATTTGTACTTCAAACATGAATGATACCTAAAAATAAATGGCTTTTGTAGAAGAGATGTGATTTCACTTTTCTAAGCGATGAGACTTGAAATTTTATTGGCATACAATAAAAAGGGCAACAAAAAAAAGTCCCATATAGTCCAGGTCATATCTAATAGAAATTGACTTGTTCATAGCTTTTTATATATATATATATATATATATATATATATGTATATATATATATATATATATATATATATATATATATATATATATATATATATATATATATATATATATATATATATATTAGTATTCGGTGCTGGTCAGGGACTAATATGGTTCAAGGACCCAAAAATATATTTTTGCAGAACATAACCAAAAACTGATTTTAAAGTGATTTTCAATTGTTACGGAGTGATTTTTTTTTTTAAATGCTGGTAACGGGTTATAACCAGATAATTTAGTTCTGATATTTTTTAGAATATGAAGCCAAAGGGTTTATCACAGTAAATATTTGGAACTACACTTCATGTTGCCCGAAATAAAGTTCTTTGATCCTGAAGGAAACTGCTGCATCTCACATTTCTTTGCCTAATTTCCCATTGTGGATGTTGCATTCTCTGAATGAAGACCTTTTTGATAACTATGTATAATTACTACATATACGTGCACTGCTAATCCAGATACAATGAAATCTTTATTAGAGTTAAAAATTGCATTTCTTAGATGTTTCCAAGTCTTTACTGTTAGATATGATGCATTAATACAGATTGCATGCTGGCAGGTTTTGACTGAGAATCAGATCTGTAATTAAAATGATACTTACCTGCTAATTAACTGTATGCTTGTTTTCTATGCTGATAAATGCTTAACAAAATCCACTAAACAGGAAGAAATATAGATTTGTTTCACTTATTTTGGTGAGACAAGTGACTAATTTTGGGCTTGTTTTTCCAGACCAGGTTGCTTGTTTTTGAGATGTGGCAACACCACCATTAGTGTTTCACCCAACCCTTAGCGCAGATAGCTGTCATTTTAAAAAGAACGTTATTATGCATAATTTTTTGTTCTAACCGGTTACCATTTTGAAAGGAGGCTGCAGAACTTCTGAACCAGAATGGAAAAAATACCGTTTTTGCTGGGGACAAAAAACATTTAGTTTTTTTGTCCCTTGTGCTGATTTCTTTTTTCTTTTTTTTTTGGAATTATCAGTTATTCTATGATCGATTTGTTGCATATATACACTGCCATCCAAAAGTTTGGAATAATGTACTGATTTTGTGCTCATAGGAAGAAATTGGTACTTTTATTCACCAAAGTGGCATTCAACTTATCACAATATACAGTGCATCCAGAGAGTATTCACAGCGCTTCACTTTTTCCACATTTAGTTATTTTACTGCCTTATTCCAAAATAGATTATTAAATTTTCCACAAAATTCTACAAACAATACCCCATAATGAGAACGTGAAAGAAGTTTGTTTGAAATCTTTGCAAATTTATTAAAAATAAAAAAATCACATGTACATAAGTATTCACAGCCTTTGCCATGACACTCAAAATTGAGTTCAAGTTCATCCTTTTTCCACTGATCATCCTTGAGATGTTTCTACAACTTGATTGGAGTACACCTGTGGTAAATTCAGTTGATTGGACATGATTTGGAAAGGCACACAGTTAACAGTGCATGTCAGAGCACAAACCGAGCCATGAAGTCCAAGGAATTGTCTGTTGACCTCCCAGACAGGATTGTATCGATGCACAGATCTGGGGAAGGGTACAGAAACATTTCTGCATCATTAAAGGTCCCAATGAGCACAGTGGCCTCCATCATCTGTAAATGGAAGAAGTTTGGAACCACCAGGACTCTTCCTAGAGCTGGTCGCCCGGCCAAACTGAGCGATTGGGGGAGAAGGGCTTTAGTCAGGGAGGTGACCAAGAACCTGATGGTCACTCTGACAGAGCTCCAGCGTTTCTCTGTGGAGAGAGGAGAACCTTCCAGAAGAACAACCATCTCTGCAGCACTCCACCAATCAGGCCTGTATGGTAGAGTGGCCAGATGGAAGCTACTCCTCAGTAAAAGGCACATGACAGCCAGCCTGGAGTTTGCCAAAAGGCACCTGAAGGACTCTCAGACCATGAGAAACAAAATTCTCTGGTCTGATGAAACTGAATGGCAAGCGTCATTTCTGGAGGAAACCAGGCACCGCTCATCACCTGGCCAATACCATCCCTACAGTGAAGCATGGTGGTGGCAGCATCATGCTGTGGGGATGTTTTTCAGCTTCAGGAACTGGGAGACTAGTCAGGATCGAGGGAAAGATGAATGCAGCAATGTACAGAGACATCCTTGATGAAAACCTGCTCCAGACCTCAGACTGGGGTGAAGGTTCATCTTCCAACATGACAATGACCCTAAGCACACAGCCAAGATAACAAAGGAGTGGCTACGGGACAACTCTGTGAATGTCCTTGAGTGGCCCAGCCAGAGCACAGACTTGAACCCGATTGAACATCTCTGGAGAAATGGCTGTGCACTGATGCTCCATATACAACCTGATCCTGCGGTGAAGATGGTCCTGCAATGAAGAATGAGAGAAACTGCCCAAAAATAGATGTGTCAAGCTTGTAGCATCATACACAAAAAGACTTGAGGCTGTAATTGGTGCCAAAGGTGCTTCAACATAGTATTGAGCAAAGGCTGTGAAAACTTATGTACATGTGATTTTATTTATTTTTTTTTCATTTTTTTTTTTTTTGTTGTAAATTTGCAAAGATTTCAAACAAACGTTCACGTTGTCATTATGGGTTTGTAGAATTTTGAGGAAAATAATGAATTTAATCCGTTTTGGAATAAGGCTTTAACATAACAAAATGTGGAAACAGTGAAGCACTGTGAATACTTTCCAGATGCACTGTATTGACGGGACATTAATTATGTGAAAAATTGCCGTTAAAATTATTATTTTTTTTTCAGAACTTCTTAAACTACTTCAAAGTGTTCTCGTCAATAAATCCTCCACGTGTCAAAATAAGAGCCCCTTGTGTTATTTTTGTTTTTTTTTACAGTTATTATGTAATACGTTTTTTTCTAGTTATTAATGGGATTTTTGTTAATTAACTGCATCTGAGATTTTATACATGAGCCTCTGTGCCTGTCATGGTAAGGAAAAAGTTTGTAAAATCGAAATGTTTTCAGTTGTTCAATTGGTTATCTGCCTTTTTCACCACCTTAGTTTTTGGTATCACAAAATCCACTATCGATCAAGCTCTAAAATCTTGGAACCAGAATATCATAGAGAATTGGGTGGGCTTTATTTGACTTGGGCCAGTAAGCAACCCCCCATAAGACCCTGACAACTTCCTATCAACCAACCAGGATATCCTAGCAATCACATAGCAATGCCCTAAAACCCACTCTAAATTTCTTCAAAAAATTTAATATTCTTCTTTTCTGATGGTGACTTCTGATTGAATTGCAAAAAAATTTATAGATCTCTCTCATTGCTTGTATTTTCTCTGTGTATTAGGCTCATCAAGGAGGCGGGGAAGCAGGATCCAGAGCTGGCCTACATCAGTAGCAATTTCATCACAGGTCACAGTATTGGCAAGAACCAGCCACGCAACAAACAGATGGAGGTGGAGTTCAGGAAACAAGAGGAGGTGAGTGGGTTCTGCAGACATGGGAAGTCACTTCCTGAACTTGATCCAATCAGCTTCATTGATTTGATTGATTCCAGGTCCTGAGGAAGTTCAGAGCCCATGAAACCAACTTGCTCATTGCAACCAGCATCGTGGAGGAAGGCGTTGATATTCCAAAGTGCAATTTGGTTGTGCGGTTTGACTTGCCGACAGAGTACAGGTCATACGTGCAATCCAAAGGTCGCGCCCGCGCTCCAGTCTCCAATTACATCATGCTAGCTGACAGCGAACAGAATAAAACCTTTAAGGAGGATCTTAAGACCTACAAGGCCATAGAGAAGGTCAGTACTTTTCATGAGACCTCCTTACTGAAAGTGGTTTGGTGTAATTCAATTATTCTAAAAGATATTTCACCTCAGATCCTCAGAAATAAGTGCTCAAAGTCAGCAGAATGCAGTGATTTGGAGCCGGAGACCGATGATGACAATGTTCTCCCACCTTACATCCTGCGCTCAGAGGATGGCAGCCCCCGCGTCACAATTAACACAGCCATTGGACACATCAACAGGTAATTTTCCTTTACTGAATAACTTTTTTTTTTTTGGTGAAGTGTGTAAATGTTTGTTTTGGATTTTAAAAAACTTGCACCAAACTCAGTTTAATGTAAAGACAACAATAAGTAAGCCGTTTGTAGGTTCATTTCTGCAAAAATTGTGGCTTTGTTTTTTCCTAATCCTGTAAAATTAGCCTAAAACGCCTAATCAAGGCATACCCAAAGTAAATTTAAAGCTGTTCTTGAACCTTTTGGAGTACATGCATGGTTTTGGTCACATTTGAAAGGGGACACTCTGAAGTTGTTTCCCCAGCAGTCAGAATTACTGTAAGTGCTACTGATTTTGAGTAATAGAAGTTTGAACACAATGAAATAGAAGTTTGTTTTTCCGCCTGAAATCTTTTTTTGCATACAGATGCCTGCAGATGACTATAACTTGTAGCTATTAGCTTGAGAACACAATGGGATCACAGCATGAAGCCTTACCTAGTCCAAGTTCAAATGTTATAACAATACCATAAAAAATGAATATTTTACACATGTTTTTCTAAGGGTACACCCAGGTGTTTTACAAAAGTGCCTTTTGGATACTCCAAAAGGACCCTTTGGTAACCTAGGACAAATAGGCTACTACTTTTGAACGCTTCAACGTACAGTCATAATTTTGGGCTCTAATGAAAGATGACACTTGGAGCTATCATATTCCATATCCAGATCCACTATTAGTTTTGCTGACACAGAGTAACTGATGCATAAACACATTAGAGTGCCTTTTCCCTTCTTGAAACTAAATGTTGTGCATATAAAAGAGTCAAAACTAGTGCTATGGTGGACAATTTGTTTATATAAAAAATACACAACAAACTATTTACATGAATTTTTACACAAAGTATTTACAAACCATTATAAAATTGTACATGTTTCTAGCAACATGCCAGTCACTGTAGCAGTCACATTTGGGTACAAAGCACAAAGGCACATCACAGGAAGAGTACTTCACTGGTGTCTTTGCATGACACTGCCTGCACTTCAGATGACCAGCGGTGCAAGATTTGGTGATGTGCAACGGCCTGTGATGTGCTCTTCGTGGAGCAGGAGATACGGGTCTGGCTGTGGAGTGAGACCCCCAACTCTGCCAGCTCCTCAGCAAGGGTCTCTCTGAAAGCCTTCTGGTTCATGGGGCTCCTCTCTTGATGAGGTGCTGTCCTGCTGCTCCACTTTATGTGGTCGCTTGCTGAGTGGGGGAGAAGTATCCGGCTCCCAATCGCTATCTGATTCAGTGAGAATAAATAAATGTAATTTACAAAGCTAGACACAACTTTTCCATCTTTTCTGTATTCTATATATATATATATATATATATATATATATATATGTTTTTCTTTTCGACTGTGTAAATATGTATTATTGTATGTATATTTACTGTAAATACTGTATACTTTGCCAATGTACTATGGAACAAATAGATGGGCCTACACCTCCCCCCATGAATTCAGCATTGTACAAATAGATGGGCCTACACCTCCCCCACCTCCCCGCATTGTAACAAATAGACTCTCAAACACAACATATATTCTTATTTTCAACTTATATTTATTGATTTATTTATATATGTATTTCACGTCCATTTATATATGTATATATATATAAATACATATTTACAGTAAATATACAAAACATCTAAATAGCATGTCAATAGATCTGAAACAAACAATGAACTAAAACCTCACACACGCACAAACAAATACAAAAAACACACAAAAACGGTTCAAACACTCACTGAGGAAACACACGACAAAGGGTAATTACAAAATGTGTATTCATTATTCAAACTAAAGCTTATTTATGCGGAATATACAGTAAGATATGTTATAAAACACAAGAAAACACTTACTTGTCCAGAGCAATGTCTCATCTCTCCATAAACATTTCCTCTGCCTCCGAATTATCCGTATTGTTTTCAGAAATTTCATCTCCAAACTCTTAATTTAACCTTCTTATATCACATCCTGGGGTGAAAATCCTGTTTTTCGCGTCCGTTTCACCATATTTAAATCTCCAAATGTGTAAACAGTTCCAAAACAACACTTCACCTTTTTACGCATGGACGCACAAAACACTCGGTAATGGCAAGGCAACTTTGCGCACACACATTACAGAACCGTGCTCTAATCGTCCCACTAAAGCCGCATATCACTGTTTTCAGAATTTCATTGGCTATACGATGCGTCAGTCATTTCCACTCTTCGATGTAATTGGTTTGATCAGGGAACAAAGGAAAGTGGGGAGTCCCTTACATTCGACACAGACAGTGGTTGGCTATTGAAGGCTTTGGACAGGACATGGAAGCTCCTATTGGGTCAAATGAGGTGTCAATCGAATGGTCAGAGTGCGTGCTTCCATTTTGATACCGGATATAGGAAATGTTTACATCTGAACTGAAGTTATTACCGATAATATGTGAAAGTTTAGGTACATCTGCCAGGTGCTTTGAAATGATGCAACAAGAGTCTGTGGATATTTATTGATGTAATAATGTGATTTGGACTAAACATTTTACTTGATTTGATCGTTTGGACATTTGACAATGAAACAACACCGTTTTTGTCGGGAAGTTATGGATCAGTGGAATACTATGAGGCTTCATAGGCGAGTTGCCTAAATTTTGTTATTGGTTGTTTATATGTTGGTGGTCTGACAAAGATATAGATTGTACCTGCTGTTGTGATTGTATCTTAAAATGGTTTATATCAATAGAAAATCAAGAAATGTAGCTTTCCAAAGATATGTGGCATGTGTACCAATGTACACACAGCAGTTTTGTTTATCGCATACTTTTATTTTGTACATTTAAGGGCCCGTCCGCGGGCTGTCTCAGTCCATAAAGTTAAGCGTCAGTCATAAGGTGGCTTTCAATCCAATTTTATGTGCATTTTGAAATTGTGCATAAGAAATCCTGAATGGAAATGCTTGATATGCGAATATCAGGTTTGTTGTGGAAAATCTGAGTTTTGCAATACCGTTTGGTGACACTAGTGGTGCAGATATTACACACTTCACCTTAAAATGGACAAACACTTTATTTTATGGCCCATCATGCGTTGGCACCTGAATGTGTTTTTTTTTTTTCTTGTGTAGATATTGTGCACGGTTGCCCAGTGATCCGTTCACTCATCTTGCCCCTAAGTGTAAAACTGTGGAGCTGAAGACTGGAGGTTACCAGTCAACTCTCTTCCTTCCCATCAACTCTCCACTCAGAGTTCCTGTCACTGTAAGTGCTGGACAAAACATCACTTTTCAATCAAAATCTGACACTTATTCTTCTTGACTTGGAGTTAAAGGAAGGTAAACTCTATCGAGAGCATGTGTGGCATAATGTTGTTTATGACAACAGCTTTGTCTTTGTCCTTCCTTTTCTTTAAGAAAGCAAACATCTGTGTTTTAGTGAGGCACATACAATGGAAATAAATGTGGCCAATTTTTGAAGGGGTTAAAGGCAGAAATGTGAAGCTTATAGTTTTATATGTATAAAAAAAAAAGCACTTGCATTAATTCTTCTTTTAATACTTATTTTATTTAAGCAACTTTTAACATGCATCCCTGATTGAGTAAAAAGGACAAAAGGAGGTAAGATTTTTAAATCTGTTTCTTCATCTTTTTAGGGGCCAACAATGAACTGTGCAAGACTTGCTGAGAAAGCAGTCGCTCTTCTCTGTTGTGAAAAACTGCACAAAATTGGTAAGCATGAAAGATCCCAATGATAGCTGATTTATGGTGCATTCTGGGACTGAAGATCACTGGCTGATGCATGATGTCTGTTTATAGGGGAGCTGGATGATCATTTGATGCCGGTGGGGAAGGAAACTGTGAAGTATGAGGAGGAGCTGGACCTGCATGATGAGGAGGAGACGAATGTGCCAGGAAGACCAGGCTCCACAAAACGGAGACAGTGTTACCCAAAAGCAGTGAGTGTTTTTCGCAAAATCATAAAGTGGTTCAAATGTCAGAATACTTGGATCATTAAAGGTGCACTTATTTATCTTTTTTTTTTTTTTTTTTTTGTGAATTGCTTAACTTTTAAACAGAAAAAAAAGGAATAATAAAAAAACTATGATTCTATATATGATGCTGGCCACACATTCATGAGCACCACAGTATTGAGATCATGTGACCAGCCGAACATAGCTCACTTTATATTGATAATCCAGTATAAACAATAGAAACATAATGAGTGCACCTTCATTTTTGTAAAACATTTTAGTCATAATAAGACTAGGACTGTCAATCTATTAACATTTTTTATCAAATTAATTATATGATATGCTGATTAATAGTTGGCATATATCAATTTCTGCCTTGAAAGGCCCCCAAATAAAAATAATTTAATGTGATTTAAATTATTATTCAGCTGTGTTTGATTGCAAAATGAGTCTTCATTTTGAGCATCTGTCTAGATTTTGTCATACGGCCCCCTTCTGAAAACATAAAGCTGGTACTTCAAGCTTTATTTGCTCTGATGGTAGGAATATTCCTTATAACAGTCTGGGGGTATGTTTATTTTGTGTAATATATATATATATATATATATATATATATATATATATATATATATATATATATATATAAGTATTAGTATTTTTTTTAAATGGATGACCTGGACTGAATAATTAAGAAAGGAAGCCACTAAGTTCACAGTATATAGACCGGAACTCCTTCAATACTGTTTAAAAAGCATCCCAGGGTGAAACCTCAAGAAGTTGGTTGAGAAAATGCCAAGAGTACATTTCTGCAAAATGTGGCCACTTTGAAGATGCTAAAATATAACACAGTTTTGATTTATTTTAGATTTGTTTAATATTTCTATTTCATTATTCCATAGTCTAAAATGTGAAAAAAATTAATAAATAATGATTAAGTGACCCTAAACCTTTGAACAGTTTGTATATATAATTAATCACATTGAATTAACGTGTTTAATCGACAGCCCTAAATAAGAGTAATTCATCGGTCTTCTCAGTATGTTGCACTCTGATTCTGTGGAGAGATGCCGTTTCCTTTTCAAATTTCATCATAAAGTTGTGTTTTATTTGTGCAGAAAATGTAGACTTGGTGTGAAATAGTGCATTTACATTTTTTGTAGTGTTACATTTTGAACCGTATGAAAATGTGTATGTTCTCTTAGATACCAGAGTGTCTGCAGGGTTGTTACCCTGTGCCAGAGCAGCCTTGTTACCTGTATGTGATTGGGATGGTTCTCACCACCCCACTTCCTGATGAGCTCAACTTCCGCCGGAGGAAGCTGTACCCGCCAGAGGACACTACCCGATGTTTTGGCATTCTGACAGCTAAACCAATACCTCGGGTAAACGCGTTCTGTACCATCTCTTCCTGAAAATGGCCCTCTTTGTTAATGAACAGTGAACTTCCATACAATACTCTTTAAGTCAATGAGTTATTGTTTCACAGTAGCTCCTTTTGCATAATTTCTAAGTTAGGTTTTTGATTACATTTTAACCTCCTTAAACATATGTCCCTGGATTTGGACAGATCCCTCACTTCCCTGTGTACACACGCTCTGGTGAGGTGACTATCTCGATTGAGCTGCAGAAGTCGGGCTTCATTCTGAGCACAGAGCAGCTGGAGCTGATCACTCGCTTGCACCAGTACATTTTCTCCCACATACTCCGCTTGGAGAAGCCAGCACTAGAGTTTAAACCTACAGAGGCAGATTTTGCTTACTGCATTCTACCTCTCAATGTCGGTGAGTGCTACAGACGCAGTCAGATGTTCAAGCTTTCATGACTTGTCATATCACTGTTTGAACAGTTATTCCCTTGATTTTGCCAATATATATCTTACGGAAACGGTTTTGTGTACGGATTTCTGTTCAGTTGAGGATTCCAATATGTTGGACCTGGATTTTAAGTTCATGGAGGATATTGAAAAGTCTGAAGCACGCATCGGCATTCCAAACACTCAGTACACCAAGCAAAACCCATTCATTTTCAAATTGGAGGACTACCAGGATGCTGTCATCATTCCGAGGTAAGACAAATTACTCCTGGATCCTTTGAGTTCCTCTTATTGTCGCTGTAATTAAGTTCTTATTGATTACTTGTTAGCTCTGATCCAAAACTTAATAAGCTGCGCACTGCCTACATAGGCAGCTGCCTTCTATGGCAACAATGTAACCATCATGAAACCTCACAAGTGACTGATTTGGAACACACTGCATAGGTAGCAACTCTGCACGCAGTACAAGTAGCACTCCAAACCTCAGTAGCACTTTATTTTACTGTACTGTTCTTCATTTAAGTACTATATTATTACAACAACTACAGTAATTACTAGGTACTAAACCTAAGCTTAACCTATATTAAGTACTTTAATACGCAGTTTGTAAACAGAGTACACATACTGTAAAATAAAGTGCAACCCAAACCTCACTGGTTCTCATCACATCTTTTAACCAATCATGTGATATGTGTCATGATATTTGGTCATGTAAATGACAGATTTTTCATTTTTGGATTAAAGGTTATGAAACACTGTTATCAGATATGTATGTGTTACACATGATAGAAGACAAAGTAGATATACATACATTTTAATTTTAAGACAAAAGTGGTTCATTTGGGATTTTTTGCCCTATTTTTGTCTTCCGGGTTTAAAATCAACATCGAGTCAACGTCATACGATGTGACGTGTCCGTGTACTATAGTGCATAGATGCTTCATCATTGTCTCATAAATATTAATGAGACTGCGTGGCCTTATCCAATTAGAATGGGCTATCTCATAATTATTATACCTGTGACCAGCCCTTCAAACTCTCAAGTGCCTCCGTGTCCTCCACCACGCTCTGCTGACAGGAACAGAACCATCTTTCAATTATTGCCAAAACCTTTTAAATGTTCGTGCAGCATGCTATTATTAACGTTAGTGTTTGGAGATATGCAGTGAGGTGGACTGTTTATGACTGGGGCTCATTTGCGTCTCTGTTAACATTTGATTGATCCATCCATCTGTCCGTCCGTCATGGAATAAGTCTCAAAAGTTATTAAAATTTAAAAAACAGAGTACATGGCTTGGCATTTATTTGTGCATTAATTTGCAGATATAAAATGACCAGTTTGATTCTGTGTACTGTATTGTGATCTTACAAATCAGTGTATATTTTATTTGAGCATTCTGTTATGAGCATTTTTGAAAAACCTTGATGTTAACTGCATTAGTGAAATGATGCTCTGTGACTGGATCAGACAGTCGTTGTGTTCCTTCTTCCCTCTCTCTGATGGCTGTATCTTTTGAAAATGTGGTGAGAACTCCACTGTGCTGAAACAGGCGATGCTGTGATCCTTCAAGGGACACAACAGATGGCGTTCCATCATATTTAGTTAGACTTTAACTTTACCAGCTAAACAAATCATACTATTTGACATAATTTATCATAATATTTAGTAAGAGCTGGCATGGGCAACTGAGAGATGACATATTGCTCCCCTCATTCTCCCCAGCCCTGCCCCACCCACTAGGGGAGGGATGGGCCCTTTTTCCCATAGCTGTCCACACCCAGTTAAGTTGCATTTTTCAAAACAGTTTTGAGGCTGAAGGTGGAGTGTTGGATGACCAGATAACTATTCCAAATGTTAACTCAATCCTATCCTTCTGCCCATTTTCTTTCTCCTAGGTATCGTAATTTTGACCAGCCACATCGGTTCTATGTGGCTGACGTTTACACAGACCTCACGCCGCTCAGTAAATTCCCCTCTCCAGAGTATGAGACTTTCGCTGAGTACTACAAAACCAAGTACAACCTTGACCTGTCCAATGTTAACCAGCCCCTACTGGATGTGGACCACACATCTTCAAGGTAGGTTAACAAAAAAAATAAGACAAATTATAGGATTGTGTGTGCTCTCTCTCGCTCTCTCTCTCTCTCTCTCTCTGTTCATTTTCAATTTAAAGTACTTTATTGGCATGATTGTGTTTACATGCAATTTTGCCAAAGCATTAGTACACAAAACAGATAATGACAAGACAAATAATAATAATAATAAAACAGTAACAAATAACAATAAAAATATAATTAAAATATGGTGCCAGGTAATTAATAAAATAAAAACTATAATAACAGTATACACTATACAATATAAAATAAGCATTTAACAAGACATTATGAACTAAAAAAAACACAAATTAAAATACTGTGACTGAAGTGCATTAAGGCAGTAATTGGTATCTGAGGGTGTGCATTTCAAAAATGAATTTAGCTGCAACTGACGCATGATTGTCCTCCCCAGTAACACCTGCATTTGATCCGTTTCTGCTGTACTAGAAAAATTTGGCACAAGTTTTGAGAGTTTGTCAAAGTATTTCTGTCTCACCTCTGTAAATTTCTCACAGTGAATGAGAAAGTGTGTCTCTGTCTCGACCTCACCAGTGTCACAGTGAGCACAGATTCGTTCTTCCTTTGGAAGCCATGTTTGTCTGTGTCGGCCTTTTTCTATGGCCAGACTGTGATCACTGAGTCTGTATTTGGTGAGGATCCATCTCTGTTTTGTATCTCTTACAGTGTGGAGATATTCTGCTAGATTATACTTTCTGTAGGGCCCAATAACATTCCAGTTTGCTTTGATTTTTACTTTCATTTTCCCAATGGTCCAAATCAAATTTTTTGCTTTCGTTTGTTGGTGGGTTTGTGAGTTTCAGAGCCAGCTGACAAAAGGGACTGGTTTTAAGGGCTTCATGCTGCAGTGTGTTAGGGGGAACTTACATTTAGGTGTGTCCAAAATTTGAGGGATTGTTTTTCAATATGTATAATGAGGGGGTATCTGCCTAGTTCGGCCCAGCATGCATTTGTAGGTGTTCTTCTCTGAACTTGTGCAGTAGCTGATAGCAGCACCTGATCATCTGCATAGAGAAGAAATTTAACTTCAGAATTATTTAAGAGTAAAACCGGATGTTCCATATTGTTCCAGTAGCACTAGTAACTCATTAATGTAAATGTTGAACAGAGTTGGACTCAAACTGCAGCCCTGTCTCACTCTACACCCTAGAGTGAAGAATTCTGTTTTTTTATTGCCAATTTTAACTCTGCACCTGTTGTCCGAATACATAGATTTGATTGTGTCGTACATTTTACCCCAATGCCGGATTGTAGAATTTTATAATATAGACCATCATGTCAAATGGAATCGAATGCTTTTTTTAAACTTTTTTCAACAAAATATTGCTGATTTTGATGAACATGCTGGTTGACTATCATGTAAATGTGGTCGGTGGTGTGGTAGGAGTCCAGTCTGACTCTTACTCAAGACATTGTGCTTGGTAAGGAAGGCCTTACCCCCCCCCTTTCATTAATGAGTTTGTTTGTGGTGGTCTTTTCCTGTAGATTGAATCTTTTAACTCCCCGGCACCTTAATCAAAAAGGCAAAGCCCTTCCGCTCAGCAGTGCCGAGAAGAGAAAGGCCAAGTGGGAAAGCCTACAAAACAAACAGGTACTAACTGGCGAAAAGAATTTGTTGTAATAATTACAAGTCATCATACCTGAATTAGTTATAAACACACTGTGTGTAAATATTTCCTCCCACTGAGAGTGTTAACAGTTGAACAGAGTTTTTACTCACATCAGATAGCAGTTTTAGGATGTATTTATGTTCCATCTGCTCAGATTTTAGTTCCGGAGCTCTGTGCCATTCACCCCATCCCCGCCTCTTTGTGGAGGAAAGCTGTCTGCCTTCCCAGCATTCTCTACAGACTTCACTGCCTTTTGACGGCTGAAGAGCTGCGGTCTCAGACAGCCATTGACGCTGGCGTAGGGGCTCAAACACTGCCTCCTGATTTCAGGTCAGTTAAACGCCTCCATGCCAGTTGTAATAAAGGAATATTCTGGGTTCAACACCAGTTAAGCTCAATCAACTGTATTTGTGTTATATCCAATTTTACAACCATTTTAGGACCATAAAAGCATTGATTTAAACAACTTCACAGCTAAAATAATTCAGTTTTATTGGAATAATGGAAGTGCTTTTATAAAATTATAAGATTCACATTTCTGCCTTTTTAAACCTTCCAAAAATTGGCCCCATTCACTTCCATTATAAGTGCCTCATAGTAACCTTGATTTGTTAAAGAATAGAATGGATGAGTCAAAATTGTTGTTGTTAATCGACATTGTACCACAAATGCTGTCGATACAGCTTAACTTGTATTGAACTCAGAATATTTCTTTAATCTGTTAATCACTGTGTTTCTTATAAAGCACTGATTCTTGAGATAAGGGACATAACATGTATTGCATACAAAAGTCATCTTTATTAAAAATCAAGGAATTCATACTAATAAAAATAATGAAAATTTAAGTAAGTAAATGTGTATACTCGGGGCATTTATTACTTATAATTGTATTTTCATTTTTTTGATAAGGGCTCTATATTTGAAAGCACATGTAACTTAACCTGTCCTCCGCAAGAGGTCACAATGCTAAACTTCCAAACAAAGTGTTTAAAAATGCAGCACATTCATAATTATATAATTATATACACTCACCTAAAGGATTATTAGGAACACCATACTAATACTGTGTTTGACCCCCTTTCGCCTTCAGAACTGCCTTAATTCTACGTGGCATTGATTCAACAAGGTGCTGAAAGCATTCTTTAGAAATGTTGGCCCATATTGGTAGGATAGCATCTTGCAGTTGATGGAGATTTGTGGGATGCACATCCAGGGCACGAAGGTCCCGTTCCACCACATCCCAAAGATGCTCTATTGGGTTGAGATCTGGTGACTGTGGGGGCCATTTTAGTACAGTGAACTCATTGTCATGTTCAAGAAACCAATTTGAAATGATTCGAGCTTTGTGACATGGTGCATTATCCTGCTGGAAGTAGCCATCAGAGGATGTGTACATGGTGGCCATAAAGGGATGGACATGGTCAAAAACAATGCTCAGGTAGGCCGTGGCATTTAAACGATGCCCAATTGGCACTAAGGGGCCTAAAGTGTGCCAAGAAAACATCCCCCACACCATTACACCACCACCACCAGCCTGCACAGTGGTAACAAGGCATGATGGATCCATGTTCTCATTCTGTTTACGCCAAATTCTGACTATACCATCTGAATGTCTCAACAGAAATCGAGACTCATCAGACCAGGCAACATTTTTCCAGTCTTCAACTGTCCAATTTTGGTGAGCTCTTGCAAATTGTAGCCTCTTTTTCCTATTTGTAGTGGAGATGAGTGGTACCCGGTGGGGTCTTCTGCTGTTGTAGCCCATCCGCCTCAAGGTTGTGCGTGTTGTGGCTTCACAAATGCTTTGCTGCATACCTCGGTTGTAACGCAGTGGTTATTTCAGGCAAAGTTGCTCTTCTATCAGCTTGAATCAGTCGGCCCATTCTCCTCTGACCTCTAGAATCAACAAGGCATTTTCAGCCCACAGGACTGCCGCGATACTGGATGTTTTTCCCTTTTCACACCGTTCTTTGTAAACCCTAGAAATGGTTGTGCGTGAAAATCCCAGTAACTGAGCAGATTGTGAAATACTCAGACCGGCCCGTCTGGCACCAACAACCATGCCACGCTCAAAATTGCTTAAATCACCTTTCTTTCCCATTCTGACATTCAGTTTGGAGTTCAGGAGATTGTCTTGACCAGGACCACACCCCTAAATGCATTGAAGCAACTGCCATGTGATTGGTTGATTAGATAATTGCATTAATGAGAAATTGAACAGGTGTTCCTAATAATCCTTTAGGTGAGTGTACGTATATATATGTATGTATGTATGTATATATGTAAAATGAAAGGTAGGGAACTGTAAGATATCAAATAATACATAAAGTAAACTTGTTTTCCATAAAAAAAACTGTCAAAGTTGTTTCCTTTGTGTCCATTTTTTATAATCCTGAATATATCAGACAACGGCATGCTCAGCTATAACTCTTGAGTACCCCGCTTCCTGCTCATGGTGAATGCAACAGTAGGATGCTTGGTCTGGTAAGTTTTAGATTTTTTTTTAGATTTTAAACAAACAATGTTTAAATCTCTGCGGTCACCGCTTCAAAATTTCAACAACATCATCCCTTTGTGATAATTTTAAATAATTGTGGAATTTTATTTTAGGTTACAGAGGCAGCTTTAACTGCGAAAGAAAAAAATAATATGGCTCCAGTGTACAACACATAGTTAAGATGGAATTTTGTTTTTTTTATATTTTCAACTCAAAATATTAGAATTTTCAGAAGTGTTAAAAAAAATAAATGTATGGAATGTATTTTATCTCTTCACTCCAATACTGAAAACCTTTATTAGATCATTAAAGACTACACTCTTGTTGGATGAGGCAAGAATAGATTTAAATAGTTTCCTTTTTATTGTGTCTGGCAGAGTTGGCAACATTTACAGTAAGATGATTTTCAGGAAAAAGCGTTTTTCATAAAAACCTGTTTGTTAGCCGAGACCTTTTGTCTACAAAACAAATCCATTGCAAATTAATTCAGTATTAAAAAATAAAAACTTTTAAACATGTTTTGTCCCTTATCTCAAGAATCAGTGAAAGAACATCACAATGGAAACTAAAAAAAATAAAAATTAAAATCAGCTGCAGCAAGCAATCAGAAAAAGCATTCTGATTTGGTGTGAGATTCCTAATCTTATTAAATATTGACAACAGGTATCCTAACTTGGATTTCGGGTGGAAGAAATCCATCGACAGCAAGTCTTTCATTTCTTGCTCCAGTGCATGTATGGAAGAGGATGATCACTGTAACCTCGACACAAGCTCAGATTCAGACCACACTGTCCATGAGGGCTGCAGCACGGAGGCCTCCCAGTCTCCAGAGGGCACTCTCCCTTGTGTCAATTGCAACACACCAGATGAAAAGCTAGAAACCCACATGCTCCCTGTGACTGATCACCAGACGCTGAACAAAGATCCCAGCAACTGCGTCTATTCCCAAAATCTCCCTAACGGCACTCGATCCGACGGTGGCGACCTTCCACACCAACGTGACATTTGCCAGTGCCCTCAGCTGGGCCCACTGGAGAGTGACCTATCAATGCAAACCACTACCTCAGTTCCTGTGTGGACCTCTCCAGCCAGTGAGCCACAGCCCCAGCCCGGTTATGAATGTAACCCAGGCAGGAAATCGGATCTCTGTGACGGTCATGTGAAAAAACCTACCTCATACTTTTGCCCCAAACTGGAGATGGCAACCAGCACCACAGCACCTTCAGCTGTGTCTTCAGAGGTCTCTGACTTGACTTCTACATCTGCCTGTGTAGGCCCAGCATGGGATTCTCCGAAAAACTTGGGCCCCAACCCTGGCCTCATCCTGCAGGCCCTGACACTCTCCAATGCCAGCGACGGCTTTAATCTGGAGAGGTTGGAAATGTTGGGGGACTCTTTTCTGAAACATGCCATCACCACCTACCTGTTCTGTACATATCCTGATGCCCATGAGGGCAGGTTGTCATACATGAGAAGCAAGAAGGTGGGATTTAATTAGAAATACTAAAATTAATAGTGGTGCTACAGCAAACTGATATTGCTATTGCTCATACTTGGGACAAACCCCTAATTATTAAACTTTTGCATTTAACAGTCCAGCACTCTTTGTGCTATGGACAGATTATGTGGCTTTATTTATTTATTTATTGAAGGGATAGTTGACCCAAAAAAGAAAATTCTCATCATTTATTCAACCTCATGCCATCCCAGATGTGTATGACTGACTTTCTTCTGCTGAACAGAAGCAAAGATTTTTAGAAGAATATCTCTGCTCTGGTCAGAACTTTGAAGCTTCAAAAAGGACATAAAGGCAGCATAAATATAATCCATAAGACTCCAGTGGTTAAAGCATGTCTACAGTAGTGCTATGATAAGTGTAGTGAGAAACAGATCATTATTTAAATCCCTTTTTACTCAACAAATCTCCTCCCTGCCCAGTAGGTGGCAATATACACCAAGTATAATAAAAGAAGAAAGTAGAAGTGGAGATTTGTAGTACAAAATTAACTTACCGTAAATATTGATCTATTTCTCACCCACACCGATCATATCTCTATTGAAGACATGGAATTAATCGCTGGATTACTTTTACACTGCCTTTGTGCTTTTTGGACCTTCAAAGTTCTGGCCACCATTCGCTTGCGTTGTATCGTCCTACAGAGCTTAAATATTATTTTACAAATCTTTGTTCTGCAGAAGTCATACACATTTGGGATGGCATGAGGGTTAGTAAATTATAATTATACATTTTTAGTTTAAGGTTCCATTGAAGACATTGCAAAAAAAAACAAAAAGCGAAACATCATAAACAGTATCACAAAAAATAACTATATGATAAGAAAAGGGAATATAACATAGCAACAATTAACATGCATACAAATAAACAACAAAACCACAGACTCCATAATATGTATGACCCTTAAGGGTGAAAACACTCTTTAGTATCATCCATATTTTGGACTCTGTGGTCCTCTTTAAGGGTGCTTTCACACTGGCAGTTTAGTTTGAAACGGCACGGTTCGCATGAAAAGTTGGTAATGTGAAAGCGGTCATGCGGACCGGGAAGCGCACCATGATACCGAACCCGAGACTACCTGTAGGAGGTGATCTGAGTTCAGTTGCAATGGAACTGTAGCGCAATTTGCGTGAATGTGAAAACAACTCAGATTCAGGTGCGTACTCGTTCAGGAAGTAAAGTAACTTGCGCGTGCGTTTTTCATTCCTGAAAGTCCCAAAAATTTAATGACACCACAATGACATACAAGTACAATCAACATTATAAATACTGTCTGTCTGTCTTATAAATACTATATATAAATTCTATTATAGGTTATAAATGTAGGGTATAATAGAAGATAACAGTGGTGATAACTTCACCTTAGACACAAGCGATGAATTCCTTGCAGTTAGCTGTCTCCTCAAAAAACACCCTTTGCGAGCAGCAGCAAGCCGCCTTCCCTGGGCAACTGATGAGATACGCCATGAAGAGCCTATATACACAGTTGTCGTTCACTTTGCTGTGAATAATGGCACCAAAATAACAATAAAACAAAAAGTATGAGGAGTCACGTTGTGTTCTCCATGCGTGTTTGTGATGACGTAAGATGAATGCAAATGGACCGGGTTCGATAGAATCAAGAGAGTGTGAAACCAGACCAACACTGCGGGGGGGCACCTGGAACAATCGCACTCTGAACCACACTGCAGCAAACATGCCCAGTGTGAAAGACACCTATAAGAACCAAACTCGGACCCCTTTAAGTGGACCAAAAAGTGGACCGAGTGAAAAGGACCCAGTTCTCTCTCAGACAACTGCGTATATATGCGGCTTGCTGCTGCTCGCAAACAGCGTTTTTTGAGGAGACTTTTTTGACTGCAAGGAATTCATTTGCATCTTTGTTTACACTGCACGCTCTACGCTTGTGTCTAAGGTGAAGTTGTAGCCACTGTCATCTCCTATTATACCCTATATGTATAACCTATAAAAGTATTTATATATAGTATTTATAAGTTGTATAGATAGACAGACAGTATTTATAGTGTTGATTGTACTTGTATGTAATTGTGGTGTCAATACTTTTTGGGACTTTCAGGAATGTGTTTTTCCTCGCGAGTTGTCGAAACTAATGATGTCGTCATCTGCTAAAATGCATGTGCAGGTTACTTTGTGAACGAGTGCGCACCCGAGTCAGAGTTGTTTTCACATTCACACTAATCACGCTACAGTTCCATTGCAACCGAACTCAGACCAGCTCCTACAGGTAGTCTCAGGTTCAGTACAACGGTGCACATCCCAGAATGACACACCCCAGAATGACAGCTTTAACCTTACCAATTTTTTATTCGAACCGTGTTCTGTATCGAACTAAACTGCCAGGGTGAAAGCACCCTAAGACTACTAACCAAAAAGCTCATTTTTACTTCCCAAAAAGTTAAATGCACCTTACTTTTTAGAGTAAAGTCACATTTATGATATGCACTTATGCTCACAATTATAAATATTAAAAAAGTAATTTAAATATTTATGATATTGGAAATAACCTTAATCTCAATCTTCAAAAAAAAAGTCATTAATTTTGCCGATTCTCTAAAAAACAAAAATATCTTGTCATTCTGTCTAACATTTAATAACATGAAAATAATGATAAATGAATGCTATTCATTTTCTAAGTGATTGGATATATGATTTTTAGATGGTGGACAATTAAACGAGTGAACAAATTCCATGCTACATCCCAATTTCAAACTTTGGATCCATTTAAAGTTTGTATATGATTTCAGTCTTAGCTGTGATGTATTTTTGTATTTCTAAATTATAAAGTTTAGGAATTGTAATCTAGACTTTGTTAGATTGATGATGTCGTCATAATATTTACATTCTGAATTGTGATTGGCCTTCCAAGTACTGATATTAACTGAAGTAAATGCCAATCCTTTTTAACTTAAAACGTACTGCTCCTGCATGATACGCTGAAAAAAAATACACGTTCACATTTTTTTTTAAACCGTGCTGATGGACGCAAAACGGGTTCAGAGTGAACGGCCCCTTAGGAATTCTGAAAATGCAAGCAATTTACCAGAATTAAGTCAATGAATTTGGAGCGTCACAATACTGAATTTCAGATTATATTAAAAAGCATTATTGGTCGCTTTTATTTTATTTTTTTATAAAAATAACTTGCTTCCTACCTTATTTGCAAAATAAGCCTTTTTTGTTTTTGAAACCTCCAGGTTAGCAACTGTAATCTTTACCGTCTGGGCAAGAAAAAGGGCCTTCCTAGTCGAATGGTGGTGTCTATCTTCGATCCCCCTGTAAACTGGCTGCCTCCAGGCTACATTGTGAATCAGGACAAAAGCAGCACAGACAAGTGGGACTCAGATGAGGTATGACTCACAGAACCTCTCCGTTTGTATACACCATGGCTCAAGTCAAGCTTAACCCTTATCAATATGCATCTTCATGCACAATTACAAGTCTGTTTAAGTGGCTCTGCCATGAGCTGAAGAACATGTTGGCAGCATTGGGTTGCAACTGTTTCCTTTCATGGCCACTAGAGGGCAGGTCCATCCTTTCTGGGAGAGCCATAGTTGCAGAACAGAAGACATGGAAAAGATCAGATTAATAGTCCTGTCAGTGTGGAGCACCTTTGGTGTATATTTATAACTCATTCCAAAATAAAATTCTCAATTCACTTGTCACCAAGAAATTCCTTTCAAACCTCTGAATACAAGAAATGGATGATGGAAATTGTCGCAGCCCCAACTCATTCTAAATTAAATGTAATAATGGCAACCTACTGAAATTGTTAGAGATTAAGGGAATCAACTTTTTTATAATTATAATTGATAAATTATTTTACTAAGTAAAAGTCCAGGACATTTATCATATTGGGCAGCACAACATAAACAAAAAACTATTGAGTCAAAGAGTCAACTTAAAGTTAGTTATTTGTTGGTTGGTGTCTCCAATTTTAATTTTTTTTCCAACAGAGCAGTATTGGCTCAACCAATTTGAGGCAGGGTTTTCTTGTTTGTCTGACCAATGGTAGATGAGGAGTGTTTGTAAAACTTACTTGACTTCAGTCATTATTTTTGCAACTCTGTTTGGTGCCACTATTTACCTTTAAAATTAAAAAGCTAGGCTATTTATGATTTAGTAGAAGTCACAATTTTCAACTGTGTTTTAGCATTTCCATTTGTATTAGGGCATTTGAACAACAAGTAAGAAAAATGAAGACAAAAAAAACAACTCGATATGATTCTGGTTTCTGCCATTGGTTTCATCAGAGATGATTTAGCTTTTCTATTAAAATAAATAGGAGAAATTGGACTGCTCAACCAAGGAGCTCTGAGCGCCTAACGGTCAACAGATGTAGAAAGGAAGTCCCACCTTACAGTTCAAAAGAGCCAATCACCTTTTAGATACAGACATCACCTGTCAGTCAACTCTAGAACATGCATTAGTTATACAAGCTGGGAGAATTTTCTTTAATATGAGGTAAATAATCACAATTTATGAGACCAATATTGTAAGATTTTATTGGTGATTTGAAATGTTCTTTGATTGTAATCTTGACCAACAGTTTTTGAGATTTTGTTCTTTGGTCTACATTCAAGTAGATAGGATCTACACTGGCATGACTGGAAATAGCTTCCCAAGAGCGTTCCAAAGATGGACTACATTATACAGGGCTGCCAACTGTCACGTATTGAGCATGTGACTCAAGCAATTGGCACCGTTCTCATGCTCTCATGCCACACGTCCCTTTTCTCACACAGTGATAACATTGCGGAGCAAAGAGGACACTGACAGCACACGAACAGATAAGACAGAGCAGGCAGCACCGTGCAGCAGCAAGCTATTCAGACCAATCATGGGGAAAGCAACAGCACAGCATCTCGCCCTCTCCTCTCGTGCACCACTCTTGTTGATAGTTCACCCCAAAATGAAAATTCAGTCATTGTTTACTTACCCTGTGTTGTTATAACTCCATTTGACTTTTGTTGACTTTGAACAACCCGCCTTCAAGCATTGATATACCACTAGATAGCGACAACACCGAAGTGCATTAGAGGCAGCACTTATATATTAAAACTAAAATAAAAACTGAGAAGTTATAATAGAAAACTGAAAAAAATAACATTGAGTGAAAACTGAATTGAATGGACTAACAAATAAATACAAATAGAAAACCTAAAATAACCCAGATTTGCTTTTGTTTCTTAGAATAAAGATTTGCACAATGGAAAAGCCAGTGATGATGATGAGGAGGAGGAGGAGGAGGAGGAGGAAGATAATGAGGGAGAGGTTGCGCCATCTAAGGATGAGGTGAATGTTGATGATGAGCTGGAATATGACTCTGATCACATCAGGTTCATCGATAACATGCTGATTGGCTCCGGCGCCTTCGGGAAGAAGATATCCCTCCAGCTGTCCGAACCCGGATATGAATGGAAAACGCCCAAAAAAAACCACAACGGCCCCTTTCCCCCAGACAGTGGTGCTGATGAGTTTGACTACAATTCCTGGGATGCCATGTGCTACCTGGACCCCAGCAAAGCAGGTGAGGAGGATGACTTCGTGGTGGGATTCTGGAACCCTTCCGAGGAAAATTGTGGCACAGATATCGGAAAGCAGTCCATCTCCTACGACCTCCACACCGAGCAGTGTATCGCAGATAAGAGCATTGCTGACTGCGTGGAGGCCCTGCTGGGATGCTACCTCACCAGCTGTGGGGAGAGGGCAGCCCAAATGTTTCTTTGCTCCCTCGGCCTGAAGGTGCTCCCGGTGGAGAAGCAGAGTTCCGTGGGGTCAACTGAGTTGCAGTACGGCTGGCTGAAGATCCCTCCACGTTGCATGTTCGACCACCCAGATGCTGAACGGACCCTGAACCACCTCATCTCAGGCTTTGAGAACTTTGAGAAGAAGATCAACTACACGTTTAAAAACAAGGCGTATCTTCTGCAAGCCTTCACCCACGCCTCGTATCATTACAACACCATCACAGGTCTGTGGGTTTAATTTTTTCAGCGCAACCCTTTATTATTTTAACCGCTGAATTTAAACAATTCTTTTTCCAATTTCGCATAAGCAACCAAATTTCCTGCTCTGCGACAAAGTCTATATCAGATTTTACTTGCCCCAGTAATTGAGTAGTAGTGACAGCGAGGTTTTGTACAGAGATCCTTACACTGCATGTTGAGAGTAAAAGTTTTGTTTGACTCGTTCCATGCAATGTGAGTCCAAAGACAAGATCCACACAATTACAATCATAGCACTTTAGCACTTGTTCTACATATCAGTTTAAATACTTGTAAATATTACAAATTATGCATGTAAAAAAAAAACATGTAACAAAATACTGTATATGCAATAAATGCCATTTCCAGACATCATATTTAACGATGGAATATATGGAATTTGTTAATTTTTAAAAACAAATGTTAAAATAAAATTAAAAAATGTGTAATTAATATTTTTTAAATATACCCAAATGAATCTGAATCGAATTCATTTTGAGGAGCTAATGCTACATCCACACTAAATATGTTTTCATTAAAAATCACATTCATTTTGCTAAATTTATGACTCCTCCACATGGGAAATGTGTTTTCTTGCTTCGATGTCAGGTAACTGAAGACTTTATTAGTGTAGACGTGGCAACAATACTATTTTGGGTAACCTATTTGAATGTCCTTTTTTCTTGTTATTAAAGTACCATTTCTCGCAACAAAATTCCAAAGGATCCTGTATGTGAGTTGTTCGATGGATTCAAATGTATTTAGTAAACCACCCATGCCACTCACTAATCTCTGAAATGTGTTGTATTTACATTTACATTTATGCATTTGGCAGTTGCTTTTATCCAAAGTGACTTAAAGTGCACTTATTATAGGGACAATCCCCCTGGAGCAACCTGGAGTTAAGTGCCTTGCTCAAGGACACAATGGTGGTGGCTGTTGGGATCGAACCAACAACCTTCTGATTAACAGTTTTGTGCATTAGCCCACTACACCACCACTACTCCTATATTAATGTTCTAATTTTTATCTGTTTTCCCCCCGATCCTGAACCTCGGACAGATTGTTATCAGCGGTTGGAGTTCCTTGGTGATGCAATTTTAGACTACCTCATAACAAAGCACCTTTATGAAGATCCACGGCAGCACTCCCCGGGTGTGCTGACCGACCTGCGCTCTGCACTTGTCAACAACACCATATTTGCTTCCCTGGCTGTCAAGTACGATTACCACAAGTACTTCAAAGCTGTCTCACCCGAACTGTTCCACGTGATCGACGATTTTGTGCAATTTCAGCTTGAGAAGAACGAAATGCAAGGAATGGATTCCGAGGTCAGTTATCACCCCAGAGTTATCTGGTAAAGATATTAGGTCTCGCAAATAATCAAACCCTCCAACATTTAATTTCTACCATTGTCAGCATAGATGTATAATATTTTATAAAGATTAAGTACCATGACTTCCTATCATTGGCAGTCAACGGCAGTCTGTTCTGTGTTTGTATTTGTTTTCGTTTTTTGGATTGTAAAAATGCAGTTGGATTTAATTTATTTTGAAATGGTTATCTTGGCACTGAATCTAGTCTTGTTTGACTGGAAAGCAATTTAGGCCTTAGGGACAAAACTGGATACCGAAAGAGGAAAGACAAATTGAATAAAATAAGTAATGTTCCCCTTAATTGCATAGCTGGGTAATGTTGTCCCTAATATTGGACGGATAGGTCTTTTGTTAAGTCTAATACTAAAAGTAATTGATCGCAGTTCATTTTAAAAACATAGCAATTCTGTCAGTGCACATTTTAAATTACGACCGCAGCAGTATTTTTATTTAATTTTTTAAAGACGTTTCCAGCTGTCTGTTGTCCATGATTTGTTTTGGGATGAGAATTTGACATGGATAAGCACAGTTTTCTGTCCTTAAAGAAAACATTTATTTCCAATTTATGGGAAAGGAAAAATTAACTGGAACTGTTTTTACTTTCTTTTAGCTTCGCCGATCTGAGGAAGATGAGGAGAAAGAGGAAGACATTGAGGTCCCCAAAGCCATGGGAGACATCTTTGAATCGCTCGCCGGTGCAATTTACATGGATAGCGGGATGTCAATTGAAACAGTTTGGCAAGTGTATTATCCAATGATGAGGCCACTCATAGGTAAGGGCCAAAGTCATACGGATGGGTAAATCAGTTCTGAATTTCTTTTCTGTCTGATTGTCTCCCAGCTCATGTGGCGAGGACCATAAGTTCAGTCATTTTAAAATATTCTGCTGTTTTTTTGCATGATGAAATGTCAGATTGAAGAGTTCCGCTTTTCTTATATTTTGTTTTTTAGAAAAATTCTCTGCTAATGTTCCTCGTTCACCGGTGCGTGAACTCTTGGAAATGGAGCCAGAGACAGCCAAATTCAGGTGGGAACGTCATTTCGATTAATCAAGCTACTCCATCTACCTCTTATCATGATTTGCAACATACACACATAGAAGTGGTTGTTTGAATGAAAGTTATGACATTATTGTGTGGTTCTTTAATTTCAAGGCCATACGGTCTCTATCCCCTTTGGCGATAAGAACTGTAATGTGAGTAATGTTGGTTTGATAGCAAAATCTTGCTTTTAGGATGATACCAGCCTCTGGAACCTTGATTTATGGAGAACTAAATTGATACGTTAACTGATGAAAATAAACTATGGTTGTTGGATTCTGTGTTGTTAATTTCAAGACACCTAAGTAGATTTCTGCAACAGTGCTCATATTTTATTTTTCACAAACTGCATCAAAACAAACAGGATGCAAACACAAATGTTAAATCATAATTAAATAAAATAACTTTTTCTAGCATTTTACTTATATGTAAGATGTTTTTGCTGCTGTCTCAATGTTTATACAAAATATAATATTTTGAACTTCGAACTTTGATATTTAAAATTTAAATCCAATTGACTTTGTTAAAGGAATAGTTCTCCCAAAGAATTTCTCATCATTACTCATCCTCATGCCATCCCAGATGTGTATGACTTTTTCATCTGTTGATCTCAAATTAAGATTTTTAGAAGAAGTTCTCAGCTCCTTTGGTCCATACAATGCAAGTGAATGGGTGCCAAATTTTTGAAGCTACAAAATTCACACAAGTCAGCATAAAAGTAATCCATAAGACTCCAGTCCAATCAACAGCATTTGTGACATAATATTGACTACCTCAAAAATAAATTTTTACTTGCCTCTCCTCTTTTAAAAAAGCAAAACTCAAGGTCAAAGTAAGGCATGAAAGTATTTTTTTACTTTTAAAACTATAAGCCACATGACATAAACAATAAGGATGTTGACATGATTTAAGTGTGATAAAATTACTTACTGTTTCTTTGTAAAGTTATATCAATTGTACAACTTTGTTGCCATGGTGAGTTAATATCAACAACCCTTAAAACCCTAAAATTACTGTTAAAAATTACATGATGATTCAAACCTCTTTACAGCTCAAATAATACATGTTATATCAGAAGAATAATTATGTACGTTTATAAAATAAGCTTCACATTTCTGCCTTTAAACTCTCCAAATATTTTCTCCATTCAATTCCATTTTTAAGTGCATCACTGTTAACTTTTTTTTTTTTTTAAGAAAAGGAGGGACAAGTCGAAATTCATTTTTGTGGTAATCAACATTATTCCACATATGTGGTCGATTGAGCTTAACTTCTATTGAACCCGGAATATTCCTTTTAATGAATGTCACGTGTCAATGCATTAACTTTTACACAATTAGTCACATTGAGTAATGAGCTGAATACATCACATTGTCGTCTTGGTCAGGTACCGAAATTCGCAAAGTGATGAAATTGTACCGCAGCACCTTTTGTGCCGGCATACCATTCAATTCTAAATGTGCGATGAAATATTCTCACATGTTGCTCTTTTTCATAGTAATTATAGTTTGTTTGTTGCATCAAAAAGCACAAAGGCCTTTTTTGTTATGTCTTTTTTTTTGTCATATTTTTAATTAGCAAGCCATCTCTTTTATCGCTCCCAACAGCCCTGCGGAGAGAACCTACGATGGAAAAGTACGGGTGACGGTGGAAGTGGTGGGGAAAGGCAAGTTCAAAGGTGTGGGCCGCAGCTACCGGATAGCCAAGTCAGCGGCCGCCCGCCGAGCTTTGCGCAGTCTCAAAGCCAATCAACCTCAGGTCCAAAACAACTGAGCTTCAGACAGCAGAACCCCTCTCGACACCATGTGAAGACTCCTCGCTGACCACGTTCTCACTGGGGTTGTCAAATGAGATAAATTAAGCGTCAAAAGATTTCAATATAATCCACATAGGGTTCATTTTTCATTTTCTTCTTACGTGCGCAAACACAATCTTTCTTTTTCTCCCCAGCTTTGTTTGATCACAAGTGCTTTTTTATGTATTGCAAGTGTTAAAAAGGTCAGGTCTTTTTCCCCCTTTTCCCTCTTTTTTTTATTAACATTAATAAATTATATATGCTTTGCTTTGTGGTAGTGAGTAAAGAAGCTAAAGCTTATAGGTTGTATTAGAATGTACATATTTAAACTCCAGTGTATCGGATAAATAAGAGAAAAAACAAAACTGATTTAAAAAAAAAAACATCATCAATCTGTGCACTAGTGCCAGTTTTGCGGCGGTTTTTAAACGCTTTGGCAGAATGGGCACACAAAATGTTGTTGGAGTGAGATAAGTGGGTTTTTTTTCCTCTCTCTATCTTGAGATGATATTCTCAATCATAATTGCACTTCTCTAGGGTCCGTTTGTATTTTTATCAATAGTTGTGAACATTTTGTCAACACCAAAATCGTTTAGATCTTTATTCTAGCGAAAGAGAAAGGCCCTCACATTCTTAAAATGGATAGGAATTTGACATTCCCGATTACTGTAATCAATGTAGCTGTAAACAGCAATTGAGGATGCATCTATTATCGAAGCCAACTGGATGAGTTGTATAGACGACATAAAGCTGCCAATCTACATTATATAGAAAATACAATATTAAATGTCTGACACATTAATATTTGGGTTTCAGTAATGTCTTTTTGATACCGATATTGATCAACATATATTGATAGTCTTTATGAATATTAGATGTCTCCATAGACTGACTGACTTCATTTTGATATAAAGATATGAACGAAAAAAGGAGGACATATCACCAGGGCAAATATGCTGCAGATTTTATATTAACAAAGGAAAGAGAAAAATAGGATTGGATAATAAGACACAAAGCACCTTTACGTACCGTCTTTAAGACAAACCGATATTTCGCTAGATGACTTCACTTGCATCAATTACCAAAGTCGATACTGATGCAACGTTGTGAGGTTGCACCTATTAAAGGGATAGTTCACAAAAAAAGCTGATTTCTCATTTTTGGGTGAACTATGCCTTTTAAGTCAATCCCTCAACATTCTCACATTTTTCAAGATGTGGTAACCAGCCTTTATTTTAGTGTAAATGTGTTGTAGCCTCTTGTCTAGCGTAAATGTTTTCATATTAATAGGCATTCTTCACTTGAATACCTCAGTTAATTGCATGCATTTTTTTTTCTTCGGTGCTATGTTTAAGCTTGAATTTCTCATCTTTTTGCACTGTAACTGTATTACCTCTTAATTTTACCTTTTGAAATCTGTTGGGTTGGTTATTCTGTTCTGTCAGCTGTCAAGCTGTAGAAATTTAGTTTGAGAATCGTTACCCCATTTATATTTCTTTTTGATTTTTATGCTTGAATGGGGAAAAGCTGAGAAAATTGTTCTCTGCACATAAGCTTGATGCTTCTCCATCATTGTGCATCCGATTAGAAGGGTTACTTAACGCTTGAGAAAATCGAAAGATTGCACTCTGATACGTTCTGCGTTTCCATCTTAAAAGCCATGCATCTCGTCTTTTCACTTTCCTCTTTCTGCAGCCTTACTAGGTAGGCTAACTGTAATAACTTTTCAGTCAATTATGAAGTAGTATGTCGACAAAAAAGTGGGCACACTTAACCATGTTTACTCTAGGAGTAAGGGTGTGAAAACTGTAAACTATTTTTAATTTTGTTGGGACACATCTTGAAGGCTACCTAACTTTTTCCGTTCCTTGTTCTGTCTGCATCTCCTTTACTTCAGTTATGTTATGGACAAACTATTCCTGAAGTTACATAATCCCAGGCATTGCTACCTCAGAAGACCCCTGCGAATAGTTTGACCTTATCATAAACCAATGTTTTGTGATGTACCTTTTTACAGTTATGAATGGCAGTTAGGCACAGTATTGTATACGTCAATC
Source organism: Xyrauchen texanus (assembly GCF_025860055.1). Classification (NCBI taxonomy): domain Eukaryota; kingdom Metazoa; phylum Chordata; class Actinopteri; order Cypriniformes; family Catostomidae; genus Xyrauchen; species Xyrauchen texanus. The sequence goes on along the minus strand of NC_068297.1, from coordinate 11,370,236 downwards.
AGCACCTTACAAGGGGATAAATATCTCTTTATATATACAGTATATGTATACACACACACACGACTATTTGCACTAGAAAACATTCCCACTGGCATTGAATTTGCGTCTTTTAATGGAGTATGCTCTAAAATAGTGCCTTTCAACCCTGAAACAATAATGTAACATCTAGATTCAATGGAATCGCAGATTTTTGCTACTATAACAATTATTTACTATACAGTAAAGGACTTTTGGTGCCATGCTTCATACTAGATATTTTCTTCAGGTTATTTTGAACATGTGGCATACTAATCTGACGTTTTTCTGTGTCTGAAACTCGTAGACAATTTTGTTTTCAATTTATTGGCTACAAAATTGTGTTGTGGGCCAATTTAGCCAAGATTTTTGTTAGTTTGAGGCTGTAATCAAAGTAGGCCGCTGCCCCATCTTGACGGGGAGTGCAATCTGGTTCCGTTTTAGCAAGAGTTGAGTGACCCTCTTTACATGATCTCGGTCGCAACCCCAGAATTATTCTTGCGATGTGAATATAGAAAGTAATTGGAAATTAATGGTTTTCCACACTCAACCCTCAGACTATTGCAACGTGTTTTTTTTTTTTTTTTTTTTTTTTGGTGTTTTTTTTTTAAGCATGTTACAATGTTTGTCCAAGCCTCTGAATGGCACACACAGATTTATTATAATTTTTTTTTCACATTTCTTTATTGTAAACTTATTCACTTGGATTTGTTTTTATGTCAACTTTCAAAGAATGTGAAATCACACATATGGTTGCACCACATAGATACAGATTCATTCTTTTTAACAAAGCAAAATAGATTTTCACGACAATTAATTAATTATTTATGCCAGTGCTAATCCCACAGAACAGATATCAAGCTAAGTGATATCTTAGTCAAATGAAAAAGCTGAAATGATTTTTTTTTTTTTCATTATCTGTGAGTGTTGACAAAGTGGTCCTCCATCGTATCATATGCTGCAGATTGTTTTCCTTCATGGTGGGAAAATAATGTTTGTTTGTTTATTCTTTCTTTTTTTTTCTTCACTTTTTTTTACATGTAGCACAAATAAGCATTGCACTCGGGCGCCATACTTTACCTCATGTCAGAACGAAAGAAAAAAAACTAAACAAAACATGTAAATATGATGTCGTAATGTTTAAAGGAATAACTTGTGGTTTTGGCCTGGCTGCTGTTTGCATCGCTGGTATTTTACCAGTGTATTTAAAAGATCACAGAGATACAGTACAACGTGTCTGCAGGATATCAACAGAGAAAATACACTGTAGAAAAGTTTTGAATCTCTACAATCTGGATCTACATATGTGTCCTGTGTACCTTCATGTCCTGCCTTAATGTAATTCTTTAAATGTGGAATTGTAATTTAATCCATCTAGTCCTTTGACTGACATGATTTTAAAATGTTTGGGGACCACACTGTCTCTCAACCAGCACACCCTTCCTGCCCATAATATTTCGATTAACAGTCCAGATGTTATAGTGCATGTCGGAGACGACCCCTTCTTCCCACACGTTTTTTCTTTTATTAGACTAAAACATTGTACAGATCTGATTAAATCAGCCCTAAATTTATTTAAAAGGGCTTTATTTCATTGCAGAGTGTCATACTTTTTTTTTCTCTCTCTCTTCTTTTTAAGAAAAAGAAATTGCCTGATTAAAAGTCAAACACACTCACAGTAGCAAGGTGTTCAAAGAGAACATAGCAGCACATGTGGCAAGCTCCTATTGAAGCTCCTGTTAACCGAATGGGGAAGACAGTTGTTAGGGTTTTAAATGGGGAATTATGGGCTACACATTGCAGCGGAATCTGTATTTTTAAGGGATGCGCATTTAAATGATTTTCTCATACTGTATCCGTGCTGCAGTGGTTTGCATTCTGCACCTTATGGATCACAAAAACTTTTAAAATTCTGTTCTCCCCCCTCTTTTTTTAAGTAATTGTAGCTGAGTATATCTACAATAAATTTATGGTATGGTTGTTCAGATGTGTGTGTGTGTGTGGTATTTTCTTTCCTGTGTGTTTGAGAAAATGTCTGTCTTTTGCTGCAGTAGTCTAGATGTGTTTCCATACACTTGAAGGGGAAATTATGTATTGCGTTGTTTTATAAACTGCATGGCTGTGGCTACTAATACCCTGTGAAAAGCAGGTCAGAGGCCACTGTGTAAGTGTGGGCTTTGCAGCGCAAGTGTGCGTTGATGACCTCAGTATTTTCCTAACCCAAGGAGCGCTTTTGCCTTCCGTTTATGAGTGCTCGGAGGCTGTTTGGATTTAGATGGTCTCCGCAGCCATGACCGATGTTTTAATCACATTTGCACAGAGTCTTATGTAATAGATGAAGTAGGTATGAACTGTGTTTGCAAGTATAATTTTTCACTCTCCGGGATTTTTTTATGGCCTTGTGTATCCAATTTGGTACTTACACAGTTTGTATCGCTGTAGTGATGTTTGCCAAGTAGGGGGGAAAAACATTTGGAGTGCTCTCTCTCAGTAGGTGAGAAATGACCTCACATCAGCTTTGTAAGTACAAGCAGTGTAGAACTTTTTCGGATAGTCTTCTTTGGCCACTGTATTTCAAAATCTAACTAATTGAATTTGGATTCAAAATGTCATTTGTTGATTTAGGGCAGTGTTAATTTCCATATTCCATGCATGATGCTCCTGTGTAACTCCAATGTACCTATTAAGGCCTCATAAAAACTGCAGTACTCAAGAGTTTCAGAACCTAGTCTTGCTCCGCATCTGAATATGCTTACTTCCCTACTATATAGTATGCCAAAGACAACATCAATGCAGCTGTATGTCTGAATCATAGTGATGCAGCAGAATCTGAGAAACTACATCTGAAGAGATTCTTACATGTGCATCCATGAAAATGCCACAGGAGCTGAGATGTCATTTTGAAAAATAATTTTAAAAACTTTTGGATAATAACATTAATAAAAAAATGTCAAGATAATGTGAGTTGGATGGCTCATTTCAACTGAAGTGCTATAAAGACCAAGAAAATACTTATCTGTGGTTAAAGGGATAGTTCATCCAAAAATGAAAATTTTACTCACCCTCATGCCATCCCAGATGTGAATGACTGTTCTCAAATCATGATTTTAGAAGAATATTTCAGCTCTAGGTCCATGCAATGCAACTGAATGGGTGCTAACATTTTAACACTCCAAAAAGCACAATGGCAGCAAAAACGTAGTCTATAAGACTCCAGTGTTTTAATCCATATTTTTAGAAGTGATAAGATGGGTGTGTGTGGAAAAACAGATCAAGTCATTTTTTTGCTTGCCCTAAAGGGGACGATATGCATGAAGAATGTGCATCACCAAAAACACAAGAAGAATGTAAAAGTGATTGGTTTCTCACCCAGACCTATCATATTGCCTCTGGGCCCATATTAACAAAAAAACACATCAATTAAGGAGCAACTATTAAAATAGGGGGGGTGTCACTCCTAATTTTAGAACTCATAATTTTTTTTTGTCTAAGAGTAATTCATGATGCTTTTTAACGGTAAAAGTATCTCCAAAACCCATGCCAGAAGTCCTCCTTAGGACTTCTAAATCCCCAAGAGTAACTCATAAATGATCCGAAGCATGCTTTCTGTCATCAATCCACATTAAAAACAATGTAGGCTATTAGAATATTATCACATCAACCTTTTAAAATATCACCTGGATTGCAATCGAATGGATTTATTTTAATTATATAACAATAGAATAGTATAAATATTTAAATATTGGGCTTTAAAAAGGTATTGGCTAAATCGCTGTGTTGATCAAAATGTGACGTCATCCGTAGCAATGAGGTCAATTCCGTCTTACTCTTATTTTAGGATTTCCTTAGTAAAACTTGCTCTTAGCAGTTTTGTGAATAGCTTATAAGCAAAAACTCTAAGCTAGGAACTCTTTGGAGGACTACCAGTGGTAATATATAAATCTTTGAATATGGGCCCTGGAGACAGTGGCGGTTCTAGCTTGTGGTGCCCTGGGCAAACCCCCACACCTTGGGGGTGTGCAGACTGTATGATTTTATATTATTCTTACGATTTCACACAAACCAGTGGCTTCCAGTGGTTAGACCTGAACTACCCCACCCCCCTCCCCATCTCGTACTTCTGAGTGGGAGAACTTCCCAGGTAGTAGCCTGCCTAGTTCACAAAAAAAAAACTAGAATCAGGGCGCCCACTCCGACAAAGTTAATTGACCCACAGTCCCACAGGGTGACATGATATCATTGATGTGACGTGCAAATGAGCGATAGAAAACGGATTGCACAAATGTCACCATTCAGATTTTTTTTTGTGCTGGCGCCCCGTGCCGCCCCCCGGCATTGCCGGCAAGATGCTGCCCTGGGCGCTTGCCCATGTTGCCTATACCTAAATCCGCTAGTGCCTGGAGACATTGTTTTATCCACTTATGGAGTCTTATGGACTTCTTTTATGCTGACTAATGTGATTTTTGGAACATTCAAATTCTTTTGGTACCCATTCACTTGCATTGTATGGACATACAGAGAAACTCTTCCAAAAGTCTTCATTTGAGATCAGCAGATGAAAGAAAGTCATACACATCTGGGATGTGTATGACAGACACATCTCTTAAAGACACATCTCTTAAAGCTTGGACAGCAAAGGTTGTGTGGGCAGATGTGAAGCATGTAAAAAGTGGATAGCATGTGCTATAAATGAAGAACTGCCCACACAGAATTCACTGCCAAACCAAGCAACTTGCTATTGATCAACACTGAAAATTAGCATGTCAAAGTTCACTAGACTTGAACCCGATTTAAAATTCGTACAGGGAAATGTCTTTGCCACAGGAAGTCAACACACTGACTACCACATCTTCAGTTGCAATTGGCCCGGTTGCTAGGTTGGGCAGAGTCACGTTAGGTTAACCTCCTCATGGTTGCTATAATTTGGTCCTGGCTCTCGGTGTGCGTGGATGCCGCGGAGAATAGCGTGAGCCTCCACACGCACTAGGTCTCCGTGGTAACACGCTCAACAAGCCACGTGATAAGATGTGCAGATTGACGTCTCAGACACGGAAGAAACTGAGATTTGTCCTCCTCCACCCGGATTGAGGTGAGCCACCATGAGGACTTTGGGAATTGGTCATGCCAAATTAAGGAGAAAAGGGGAGAAAAAAAAATCTAAATTACAGTGAGGTATTTACAATGGAAGTGATTGGGGAGAATTTATGGAAAGTTTAAAGGCAGAAATGTACATCTTATATTTTATAAATACACAGTTATTCTGTTGAAACTCATGTATTAATAAATATACTGTATATATTTGATTATAAAATTGGGCGTAAATTACACAAAGTCTAATAATTTTATAAATACACTAAAATCGTGAAAGTGTATTTTAACATTTACGGATTTACTTGTATTGAACCTGGAATATTCCTGCTCTGTGTCTTTCTGCAGTACCAAAAATTGTACAAAAATATTACCAGTACACCACAATTGCACTCCAAGCAGAACACAGGGGATGCCAACTGAGATAATCTGGGAAAAGTTGAACAAGGTTTTCTTCATTAAGATGCAGATAAAGGAGCAAAAGAATGACATGGATATGATTTCTGGGTAATATATGTAGGAGGAATGCAAATGGCGGCTGGTCTGGGATCAGGCGGGGCTGATCTGGTGAGTGTGGGAATGAGCGGCTAATGGTGACTTATTACCTGTGTTGACAATGTGCAGGCTTGCGGCATGTCATTTGAGCCATTTATTCTCCGCGCTATAAAAACAAAGAGATGACGAATAAATATGCAGAGGGGGCTCATTGTTTTCCACTTGCTCGGTTGCCAAAACTTTTACTGACCTTTCGAGCTCTGGTCCCAAACGAGCGTGAAACCGTCTGTCACTCAGCACATGCAATTACACAAGTCGCCCTTTCAACCTCTGCATCTTGTTTTTTTCTCTCTTACAAGCCTAGGCGACAATCTAAATTGTGCAAAATAGGCATTCGTGTACACCCCTTCATCCTCATGCAATCATTTGTTTTCCTCTTTTTTACTCAGTCTCTCTCTCTCTCTCTATTCCCCTTCACATGAGGTTTACAGTACATTAAAGTCAGCCCGTTACAATGCGCAGAACTAGAATGGGTTATTAATACGCAAGTTTACAGATGGCCCTTCAGCCTCGGAACAGGCCTGCACTTCCTCATGCGTAATTAGATCCAGCTCCATGCACCCTGTCTTAAGGGCAGGCCGAGGAATAACCCCAGCATCAGGAGAGATAAGGATCGCACACGCTTCCACATGTATAGACCCAAATCAGCAATCACATTTAGCATCACTCTATCAGTCAGATATCTCTTCTCTTCTGGTTTGTGTTTCTTTTAATGGTATGTCGTGTCTGCAGCTGACAGAGTGCTCTTTCTAGGAATAGTGTGTGGCCTGAGTGGAATGAAGATACATCAGTTGCATCATCAGTTTGATGGTGTTTTCACACTTTGTTCGTTCCAGGGATCTGATAATGTTGTTCACAGATTTTTTTGCCCATATGTGAACACTTACACTCGCCCCAAAAAGTATTTGGACACTTAAGCCACTCTTCAAAATGAATCTTTTGCATAGATAAACAAATAT
>NC_068297.1:11323619-11358619 GCF_025860055.1 Xyrauchen texanus | reverse complement strand
AGCTAAATTGACAGCATTTGTGGTAGGCTATAATGTCTATAAAAAAAAAAAGTATGAATGAGTTTTTTTTTTTTTTTTTTGTAAAAGCAAAAAATAAAAATAAAAATTGAAGCTCCAAAAATCACATAAGTCAGCTTAAAAGTAATCCATACGACTCAGTGGTTACATCAATATCTTCAGAAGCGATTCGATAGGCGTGGGTGATAAACATAAATATTTAAGTCAATTTTTATTCTAAATTCTCCTCCATGCTCAGTCAATCTCCACTTTAATTTTAGATGTCACATTCTTCTTCTTTTGTTTTTGGCGATTCACATTCTTAATGCATATTGCCCCCTACTGGGCAGGGAGAAGAATTTCTAGCATTCCCAATGCACTCTAAGTCCTCATGGTGTCGTAGTGACTCACCTCAATCCGGGAGGTGGAGGACGAATCTCAGTTGCCTTCGTCTGAGACGTCAATCCGCGCATCTTATCACGTGGCTTGTTGAGCGCATTACCACGGAGACGTAGCGTGTGTGGAGGCCCACGCTCTTCTCCTTGGCATCTATGCACAACTCGACATGTGCCCCACCGAGAGAGAGAACCACACATTATAGCAACCATGAGCAGGTTACCCCATGTGACTCTACGCTCCCTAGGAACCGTGCCAAATTTGGTTGCTTAGGAGACTTGGCTGTAGTCACTCAGTACGCCCTCGATTCGAACTCACGACTCCAGAGGTAGAAGTCAATACTCGCTGAGCTACCCAGGCCCCCGCAAAAAACATACTTAAATATTTAAATAGTTATCTGTTTCTCAATCACACCTATCATATCACTTCTGAAGATATTAATTAAAACACTGGAGTTGTATGGATTACCATTTGGAGCGTCAAAGTTTTGGCACCCATTGACTTGCACTGAATGGACCTATATTATTTATTATTATTTTTGCAATAATGTAACAAAGGGAAAAAAAATGATATTGCTGTTTTTCTCCCCATGTCTGAAGATACTGTTAAATATAACCTTTAATAGATTTCCCCATTAATCTGCACCATAGGGGAACATTTTGCAAACAAAACATCAGTGCAGGTAGGCATAAATGTAATCTCTCGTTGTGTGATTCTTAAATGCTAAACAGAAATGGAATATGAATATTTCTCCAACAAAATCCCCAAAGAGCCCAGGTTATAATGTCCACAGTTAGCAGTAATGAGACCAGGATGAAGACCATGATCAGATGGTAATTACTATACACAGCTCCTCTGATGAGCCACCGGGCCTGTTTGATTTGTCATCATCATCTGTCGTCAGTGCACAGAAGCCTGCCTCACTTCTCCTCTCACTCCTGGCCACGGACCCATTTTCTCCTCTCATGAACCACAAAAGCAATCTGGGGAATATTGAAATGAGGTCTGAGCGGGGGGTTTCGAACAGCATGACATCTCAGGCTGGCGAGATGCAGAAATAATTAACAGAATCATTTGGGTCCCAGGGCCTATTTCCATTTGCAATAACAGTGTTTTAGTCTTGAGGGGTGTCTGTAAATTGCTCCCACTGTTTGCAGAGGAGAGTAATGAGAGTTTAGTCTTACAGTCATGTTCCTGTCATTTAGCAAGAATGAGAAATGTCATTCGCCTGAAACGCAATCAGGAGTACGTCAGGATGGCATGTGCCAGTTCAAAAAGGAATTCTTGAAGGAATGCAGGAAAGTCTATTCACATATCTTATGTTCAAATTCTATATATGTATATATATATATATATCACTGCATTATTTGTTTATGTATAAGCTATTTGAATAACAATATAAAGTCCATGGTTTAAGCAACATTGTTGGCAGAAACAATAAATTAAATATGTAAGTAATAGATTTTTCAAAAGAAATTCCTCTTGGCCTGGTATCTGTGATCGACACCTGTTATTTTGTAGTCTAGCCATCTGCATTTTTACCCGCTTCATATCCATTGTTATGGACACCAATTATGGCACTGTCGTGTTCAGTGAAGTGGTTCAGCCTCTAATGCCTAACATCATGTTTATGGTCAGTTGTGTTCCCTTTCATGTGAAGGTAATTACCCTTATATGCTGAACCTCCAGAGCAAAACCAGTAATGCTGTGTTTGTTGAGATGTTATACAAAGCAGTTGCGTGTCCCAGCCTTCACAGAGGACCTGTGTGGATGGACAAGTCCACTCTGTCAACTTCCACCTTTTTCTTTTCTCTCGGAAGAGCTTTTGACTTGTCCTTTTGACCCACATCATAGCTGGATAAATGGTTATAGCTGGATAAATGGTTATAGATTGTCCCATTGCAAAGTGGAGGATTTTATCATTCATTACTAATTAGACTACATTGTGCAAGTTTGTTAATATTTTGGTAAAATAACAGAGTAGTGGCTCTCACACACATTTTAGATTAGAAAGCACCGAGGGATTTTGTGCTCTGTATAGTTAGCGTTCTTGGGAGAGCACAATTATTTATTCCAGATGCTGAGAGGTCAGAAAACAAGAGTGGAAGATTAATTTTTGTTTTACATAAGACTGTTTGATCCTTCCTGTCCAAGAGAGCAACTGATGTTAGGGACATAGAGCATCTGAGTGTACGTAAGCTAAAAATGAGTAATTAGGACCTTAAAAATTAGTCCATGTGATTTTCTGTACACATTGAATATCCTCTCACCCGAAGAAGCAGAAGAAGATGAACGAAGGAAAAAAAAGCATGTATTACATAGTCAAATAATAGAATATTAATAATAACAATAATAGTACGTATACAGGTAAATGCACAAAATGTAAAGAAAAGTAACTACAGAGAGCAACGTGTAAACACTTTCAGTATTTAGTGAGGGGTCACCCTCTCTCCCTCAGATCATGACAAGGAGACACATGCTCTGCTTCTAAATCTATACATTCAGCCTTCTCTCCTAGAACATTAAAGTTTCTGAATGTATCTGCCCATTGACTTTATAATATGTGTGTCTGACGGCCTCATGTTTACTGCACTCAGTGAGGAAATGAAGTTCATCCTCTATGAGTGCAGTGTGAACACAGTCTCTCTGGGTCACCAGCTCTATCTGTGTCAGCCCGTCTTTACAGCCAGACTGTGCTCACTCACACGATACTTCATCAGAAGCTTTTTGTGATGGTAGTCTTTAATTTTGGTCAGATACGGTGCCAGTTTATATTGTCTTAATTTTTTGAAAGTATTTCAATTTGTTTGTTTCTTTGAGTTTGCTATGCCAATAATGGAGGTATTCTTATTTTTTGAAGTTTTGCCTGCCTGAATTGAATTGATATATTTAGCTGGTGCTTGTCCATTAAGTATTCTAAAGGGTCGCGCTCTCTGGATGTGCTGCTCTGTGCATAAATGCACAGTGATTGTGATTTTCTGGGGAAGAGACTGATGGGTGGAACTAGAATTTACAGGCTCTCTTCTCAGTCAAGAGAGGACATCTGCTCAGTTCTGCCCTACAGGCCAGGTTAGAAGCACTTCTGTGAACTCCCAGGAAATTACATACATTTTATTAATTTATAGCATGTTCAATAAATACCATTTCTGTAATGCCCCTCCCCAGTGAGGGGGGTAATCAGTTACTGTAAAATAATTACTTTTAAAATTAAAAAAAAGTGAAACCAATTATAAATGTAATTCTTGTTATTAGATTACATTTACTGCCTTTCAAGAAAGTTAATGACATTTATTAAGTACATTACTTTGGTTACACATATCTCTAAAATAATATATTCATGTAGAATTCATTTTAGACATGAATTGGAAGATGCCTCCTCTTTGGCACCCTCCCAGCTGGTGGCACCCTAGGCGACCGCCTAGTTTGCCTATGCCTAGAAATGGCCCTGACTGTACTGTAGCAGTCCCAAATTACTTTTTTGTATGATTAGGTCTACTCTACTTGACATAGATATTATGCTATGTTCTGTGACATGCAGTGAAAATATAGGAATATGCTGTCATGATAAGAACTGATACAAGAACCTTAATCCCTCCAAGGCTTGCGTGTGATTTGAGGCCACATTGTGTGATTACTGTCTAGTCTTCAAACATTGGTCATTTAGTACTTCTTTTACTCTTAGTCATGAGTAACTCGATACAAAACTATGATCTTGATTGTGCCGAGAACCCTTTCAACACACGGGCATGCTTTATTATATGGGATGAATTCAGATTATTGTTGTATGCTTCGAGAATTAAACCACATCAATTTATGTGTCCATTTCAATTAGGAATTGATAACGTCACACATTTTGTTTGGCATATCATGTTTACACCACAAATTGAGAACACCACAAGATTGACAAGAGCGTGAGGAGGCCAGTTAGTGGCGTGCCAGGCGGGTGATACAGGCAAGATTACTTCCATTGGAAACTCATGATTGGCCACAATATCTGCACTCCAACAGAGAAGGTAAAAACTCCTCTATTTTCATTCAACTCAGTGCCATCAGCCTGGTTGTTCAGCCACCAAAGAGGCTGTTAAACATACATACATGGGAGAAGTGTAGTACTCAGATTGTTCATAGATACACAACAGTTAAGGCTTGTTTTCATTGCCGAACTTGATTTTACACATGCCAATTCATCATTTATGGAGCCACAGAAGGGTGTGTTTCAGTAATGCACGGCTGCAGTGACATCGATATCTGTAAGATAAGCCACAATATTTTGCCCATTCCTTAAAAAGTAACCACAGCTCTCTATGTATAGATGCTGTGATTGCTAATACAATGCAGCTGTGACCATGAAATCAGGACTTAGTGTAATGAGCTACTTTGATGTAGTGATTTGATACTAAAATCTGCTAGAAAATACAGGGGTAACTTGTGCTACTTGATAATCTGATCTTCAAGCCCTTCATCTATATATTTTTCCTTTTAAGAAGGCCAGAGTTTCACCCAGAGGCAACCTGGGATAGATTTGGACTGTCTATTTTCTGTCTAGGCACACATACGCATTTAAATTCCTGCGTTCACCATTTGTCGAGTGAACTTAACACAACGCATGTATCATTTGGGGAAAGAAAAATAAGCTAATATATAAAATTACAGTAGTATTAGAGCACACATTCTCTTACTGTACGTACAGAGCCCCACACAGGCATGTCTGAGGACAGGGCTTGGATTGATTTTGAATGCTCGCAAATGCATGAGAACGTTGGGCTGGTATGTAGCTTAAATAAACCAACAGGTCGACAATTAGCCAGATCTGTCATTGGGCGAGTAAAATCGGTGTGCGTTGCTACATCAGATAATGGAATCAGAAGAACTATGACATATATTTCAGAAATACAGACTGGCAGGATTGTATAGAGAGGAAAAAAACATATTTGCCGACCAAGGCTGACTGGCTGCGTTGAAGTTAAAACCAATTTTTATGCTGAAATATGTTTTTCTTAAATTCAAATGGCTTTGCTAAATGTACCCTCTGCCACTATGCATAAGCCTCAAAATGGTTTTCAGAGGAATGTGGCACTACTTTGCTATCAGTAGTAGGCTATTTCACAAAACGTTACTTTTCAGAATGAACCAGCGGCCTGTTTCGGACAAAGTAATCCCTTTAAACTAGCAATTGGTTGTTTATACAATTATTCTAAAAGCCATCAAAACTCATTTAAACAACTCCTGCCTCTCAGATAACATTTGAGTTAAGACCACAACAGCTGATGATGATACAAATACTACTCAGTTTGGCCCCACCACAACAAACTCACCATGTCAACAGTTTAATGCTTGTTTGGAACAGCAGGGCATAGTTTGGGAGCCCTGATTAAGTGGTTTCAGATGTAAGGCCCTTTCAGATCAGGCCCCTTGTTCCCAAAACGCTGCACAAGAGCATTTGGGTTTTCCAAGTGTTGTGAGGTTGAATCATCCATTTTCTGGTATATGTTACCACGGTGTCCAGATTTAATGAAGCTATGATATATTTATGGCTTGCCATAACCTACCCTAATCCTACCCTTGATAATAAGCAGAGTATATTAAGCTCAGTGACTGTTTTGTTAAACATGCCTCGCAGAGTCGGCTAAGACTTGTGGGCCACTGCTCTGTGTACACTACTGGGTAACCTAATTTTCACTTGGTGTGTAATGCATACCTAAAAATAGAGCAGGGGAGCTGATACCCTAGGTCAGCTCTGAGATTGAGAGTAAGGTTTTTTTTGTATTTGTTTTTTTATCATTTGCATCATGAAGTGGGCATCCATTTAGGCACACCTTAGAGGGCACTTTTAAGTTTTAATGAGGTGTTTTTGGGTGATCTTAGAGACAAGCTCACAGTTGAAATTACACAGCTTAGATGTGAGGAATGCCACAAGGCTGAATTATACGAGAGTATGTTTCATCTTCTTACATTTTTGACAAGTCTGAAGTGATTTTTCATGATTTCATCTGTTTTTTTAATTATTAAGAGCATTTCTTCTAGGTTTTATGAAACTAAGGATGACACACACACATTAACGCCTAGATTAAAATGATACTTATTTTGTGTTCCATAGTCACTACCTTTAAATTAGTGTTTTTGGATTAATCAATAATGATAATGATGCAGGTAACGATGTGTTTCTATAGCGATGTTAGCCACCAAACCTCCACCTTGGTTCATTGGCCATAACACTCAAATAATGCTCTTTTAAACATTCAAAATAGCCATCTCAACAAGAGTAATGACAGCTTTGACCTCATTGACGTCAAGTATTTTAAGTCCTTTTGACATTTAATCATGTGCAGGATATTAATTATTGATATCTACATTTCAATATTCACTAGTTAAAATGATCATTCTTGATATTAGGAACAGAATTACTACTTGTGAAAATTAAATAAAAAAATAATAAAAAATGTGTAATTAGTTTTGATACTATTAAAATATTAAATATTGAAATATTGAAATAGTTACTCACAGAAATACCCATTCCTGATATATATACACCGATCAGCCACAACATTAAAACCACCTGCCTAATATTGTGCAGGTCCCCCTCGTGGTGCCAAAACAGCGCCAACCTGCATATCTGAATAGCATTCTTCTCACCACAATTGTACAGGGCGTAATCTGAGTTACTGTAGACTTTGTCAGTTCGAACCAGTCTGGCCATTCTCTGTTGACCTCTCTCATCAACAAGACATTTCCATCCACGGAACTGCCGCACCATTCTGAGTAAATTCTTGAGAATGTTGTGCGTGAAAATCCCAGGTGATGAGCAGTTACAGAAATACTCAAACCTGCCCATCTGGCACCAATAATCATCCATGCGATTATCTAATCAGCCAGTCATTTAGCAACAGTTCAGTGCATAAAATCATTCAGATACGGGTCAGGAGCTTCAGTTAATGTTCACATCAACCATCAGAATGGGAAAGAAATGTGATCTCAGTGATTTGGACCATGGCATGATTGGTGCCAGATGGGCTGGTTTTAGTATTTCACGAGGGGGACTTACACAATATTAGGCAGGTGGTTTTAATGTTGTGGCTGATCGGTGTGTGCGATATGTATGTATATATATATATATATATATATATATATATATATATATATATATATATATATATATATATATATATATATATAGTATGCATATATGTATATGTATATATATATATATTAGGGCTGGGCGATATGGCCAAAATTGTAATCACGATAATCTTTTTCATATTGTTCCATATCAATATATCGATATTTATCACGACATACATTTACACTTTGCACTTTATTTTATTTCAAAGTTGATGGAAAAAATAGTCTCTACAAAACTGCACAGGGGGTCCAATTTTATCGTCTTTTACAGTTTATCAATTGAAAATGAATGTTAAAAGATCATCTGTTTATTCTGAAGCATAGTGACAGCAGGCCAGTATTTTTGGAATATTTTTACATTCAAATTTAATATTTTTTATATTTCTTTATAATTCAGATACCCAAGTATGGGGGCATAAGAAGCCCTTGTGACCCGAGAGAAAATTTAGAAAACGTTTTTTTAAAATACAAAAAAAATTTGCATATTTTCATTAAAGTGATAGACTAATCTATCAACTAGTAATTTTAGTCTTTCCTTATCCATTCCAGACATCTAATTAATTTTCACAAAATTAGAACAGAAATAAAAAAAAATTATTTGTTATTAGGCTCGTAACATGCTGATTACTAAAGATACATTTGAAGGGAAAAACGTTATGGTGTAAAAGGCACTTTGAAACCACGTTAACTCATCGTATCTACACACAAGCAGGGAAAAGAGGCAACGCGTGTGGAGCTGGACAGGGTAGAAATTATGCATGTTTGGTGCTCGAGAACAATATTCAAGATTACAGCACAGAAAGATCAAAGCTGATGTCCACATCACTTTTGTTCTGTTGCGCTCTTCACTAGAGACGATGAGAGGGTGCAACCATTGTCATGAAATCTTGCAGTGCGGATGGAATCAATCCAGTGTCCGACATAACCTAACTGTTAGCAAGGCAGCTAACATTAGCAAGTTCATCCAGTCTGACCCTACGTTACCACTGCCGCATTGTAAGCAAAGCTGAGAGCGTTTTTCAATTCATTCCTATGAAAGCCGAGCGTCATGCTCGCAAGGTGGATCGTAGGATTGGCAGCAGTGCGGAGCAAGCTCTCTCCTAGCGCTGTGAGCGCCTTTGAGCGGGTTTTGTCTGCCCCATAGGAAATGCATCCTGAGAAAGCCGAACTGCTTGTGTTTTAGCGACATGCAGTAAATATCGAAAATTCCTCAAAAGCTTATCGTGGATTTTCTTTATTGTGATATAGCCCTAATATATCTATATATATATATATATATATATATATATATATATATATATATATACCACAGTTAGTTCCGGTCCTCAAATCTGATTGGACGAGAGACGTTCCATGAGCACTGATGGTGTGACAGCATCAGCACTCGATTGCTTCACTGTGTGTGTATCACTCCGTGTTCATGCTGTTCTAAACTAAAGTGTATCTGAAGTGTATTTTCCACTGAGAAAACTCACTGAGAAATATCTGATTGGGTGTGGCAACAGGTGATTGAACACAATCCATCTCTCTCTCTCTCTCTCTCTCTCTCTCTCTCTCTCTCTCTCTCTCTCTCTCACACACACACTCACACACACACACACACATCCAGCAGTCTATCCTTGTTTATACAATAACTTGTTAGAAACAGCACAAGCCGTGATACTATTTCTGAAGTGAATTTTTGGAATTACTAACGGAGGCTTGGACGCATCATTTGTTTTGAACCAGCAACGGCAGATTCTGATTCGTCGTGTAAGAAAGTAGTTCCATGCACAAATGCGTTTTTATGACCATACTCGTTTAAAAAATTATTTTTTTTAAATGTACTTGTTCATTGAACTGTTATATATAAGCAATATCACACTCGCAATCGTGCTATATGGCTCTACATCAGCACTGCTGTGATTACCTATAGGACCGAATCACAGCAGTGCTGATGTAGGGCCATTTAGCACGATTGCAGTGTGATATTGCTTATATATATATATATATATATATATATATATATATATATATATATATATATATATATATATATATATAAAATTTGAATTTCAACTGGTAAAAACAATTATATTTTGTGCATATGTAACTACATTTTCACTAGTAGAATTTCACAATGATTTGTCAATTACTCCTGTTCAAAACACACTTATATATATCTATAATTAATTTATTCTTAAAAATCCAACTACACATAACAGCTTTACTACTTAGTAAAAAAGTATAATTTTTGATATCATTGATTACATTGTTTCTAGTGCTAATGTCATTACTGATAACAACAGTTGAATTACAACTAGAATTTATGCAATTTGGTTTTCTCATGTAATTATTGATAGCGTATCGGTTACCTAACGTAACCTCGGTTCTCTCTAGGTGAGGGAACGAGTATTGCGTAAGCTAGCTTACGCTACGGAAAGATTCATCTTTTCTGAGATATTGAAGCCAAAAAATTATCCTTAATTTTTGTATCCATTGTCAACGCAGTGCGGCAGCTGCAGACCTTGAGCAGGCTAGCTAGCGAGCTCATAGGTTGCTCTGCGGCAACTGCTGCAGCCTATAGACGAGCTTGGGTGAACTCGCATCCAATGAGAGGCGTCCGCGCGCTCACTGCATCAAAGCCCGCCAAAATGGGCGTGACTAGAGTGCATATAAGCGTAGTTCGTGAGGCTGGAACCCTGGTTTTCATCGACTGAAGCTGAAAAGTCCCTCGTGGCGCGAAGCACGGCCGGCTACGCAATACTCGTTCCCTCATCTAGAGAGAACCGAGGTTATGTTAGGTAACCAATACGTTCTCTTACGAGAGGTTCTCTCAGATATGCGTAAGCTAGCTTACGCTACGGAACCCATTGTCAACGCCGTGCGCTCAAGCATCCACTGTATGAGCCCCAGGGAATTAAGGGGGACCCGGGGAGCCCTTATGAGTGGGGAAATAATATTTGGCCGGCAAGAATGCGGGTCATTGATTGTGTAATACATAAGCACATAGTGGGAAGGGAACGACAGAGCGGCGGTGCCGGTCTGTGTGGAATGTGTCCCATCAGTGCAGCTCACCGGGGGAGCTGTAGCGTATTAAACCGCTAGTAGTTTTGCCTGCAGGGCAGGCACTTCCATATTGTAAAATCTGACAAAGGTGGAGGGGGAAGTCCATCCCGCTGCCACACATATGTCGTGAATGGAAATCCCGCTGGACCATGCCCACGAGGATGCCATGCCTCTAGTGGAGTGAGCCCTAATGCCCAACGGGCATGGCAGGTCTTTTGACGCGTATGCAGCAGCAATAGCGTCCACTATCCATCTAGATAGTGTCTGTTTCGAGGCGGCGAGACCTTTGGTGCGCCCTCCCGAACGAAACGAAAAGCTGCTCAGAGCGTCTGAAAGCGGCGGAGCGCGCAGTATACAATCGCAGTGCTCTGACCGGGCAAAGGAGATTGACGGCGCGTTCGCTATCGGGTGCTGGCAGCGCCGACAGGGAAATGACCTGTGCTCTGAAAGGAGTACCGATCACCTTGGGAACATAGCCGTGTCTAGGCTTTAAAATGACCTTGGAGTCACTTGGTCCAAACTCAAGACACGCAGCGCTGACAGACAGCGCGTGAAGGTCTCCCACATGTTTGACTGATGACAGGGCAGTCAGAAAAACGATTTTGAGTGAAAGGTATTTCAAATCCACGGATTGAAGTGGTTCGAAAGGGGGGGCTTTCATAGTTTCGAGAACTATAGAAAGATCCCAGATAGGAACCGATGGAGGCGCGGGGTTCATCCTTCTAGCTCCCCTGAGGAAGCCGGATGACCAGCTCGTTTTTACCCCATGACTGGCCGTGCAGGGGTTCAGCGAACGCCGCAACGGCCGCCACATACACTTTGAGCGTGGATGGGGATCTGCCCTTATCCAGCAGCTCTTGTAGAAATACGAGCAGCGACGACACCCCACATGTCCGTGGGTCCAGGTCTCTGTCGGTGCACCATTTTGAGAACACAGACCATTTTGACGCATAGAGTCTTCTCGTGGAAGGGGCTCTAGCGTGTATGATGGTGTTTATTACTCCTTCTGGCAGAGCGACGGGTAGTCGTTGATCACCCACGCATGCAGCGCCCAGCGCTCTGGGTGGGGATGCCAGATTGTGCACGCGAGCTTGAGAGAGGAGATCTGCTCTCACTGGGATGGGCCACGACACTGTCAGTGACAGCTGCGTAAGCTCCGGGAACCATGTCTGATTCTCCCAATGCGGGGCTATGAGGAGCACCGAGTGACGCGTTTCCTGATCCTCTGCATTACCTGTGGCAATAGCGAGGCGGGAGGGAAGGCGTAAAGCGGGCGTCTGGGCCAGTCCTGGGCTAGCGCGTCCTCAGCTTTCGAGAAAAATATTGGGCAGTGAGAGTTCTCTTTGGACGCAAAGAGGTCTATCTCTGCTCTGCCGAATAGGTGCCATAACGTCTGGACTGTTTGAGCGTGCAGGGACCATTCCCTGGGGAATATTGTCTCTGGACAGTCTGTCCGGGCCATCGTTCAGGTGGCCTGGCACGTGCGTCGCCCTCAGCGAGCGCAGGTGGCACTGGGACCAACTCAGTATGCGTTTAGGTCAGATGGAAGAGGTTCCTGGATCTGACACCGCCCTGACGGTTTAGGTAGGATACCACAGATCTGTTGTCCGAACGGACCAGGACGTGGTGACCCTGAATGACCGGGAGAAAGCGCACGAGCGTGTACTCGACCGCTATCATTTCCAGACAATTTATGTGAAGGAGCTTTTCCTGAACTGACCATAGGCCGAAAACCGGAGAGCACTCGCAGACCGCGCCCCAACCAGTGATGGACGCGTCTGTCGAGATGACTTTTCGGCGAGATACAGCTCCCATTGTCACTCCCCGCTGATACCATTCGGCCACTGTCCAGGGCTGCAGAGCTGATATACAGGTCTGAGTCACCTTGATGGGCTGGCGGCCTGTGGCCCAAGCCCGGCGAGACACGCGGGTGTTTTGTTTAGCCAATGCTGAAGCGGGTGCATGTGCAGTAAACCCAGCTGAAGTACTGCTGCGGCTGAGGCCATGTAACCTAGCACTCTCTGGAATTTCTTCAGAGGCGTGAGGCTGTTCATCTGAAAAGATGCGGCTAGTCGCTGAACATGGTGCGCGCGCTGTGTAGATAAGCGAGCCGTCATTGCCACGGAGTCTAGTTCTATTCCAAGGAAGGAAATTGTCTGACTGGGCTGTAGTGAGCTCTTGGTCCAATTGACTGCAAGACCCAAACTGTTCAGATGGCTGAGGAGAACTGCTCTGTGAGACAGAAGCTCCATATGTGACTGTGCCATAATCAGCCAGTCGTCCAAATAGTTCAAAATTCGCAAACCCTGACTCCGCAGGGGTGCGGCGCCGCATCCATGCACTTCGTGAAAGTACGGGGTGCTAAGGACAGGCCGAGCGGGAGGACGGTGTATTGATAAACCTGGCCGTCGGCTGAATCTCAAGAATGGCCTGTGACGGGATTTACCTGAATCTGAAAGTATGCATCTTTCAGATCGAGAGAAATAAACCAGTCCCCTAGGCACATCGTGCGAGGAGTTTCCTGATTGTAAGCATTTTGAAATGTCTTTTTGCAAGCACCTTGTTCAAAACCCTGAGATCTAATATGGGTCTGAGGCCGCCGTCTTTCTTGGGAACAAGAAAATAACGGCTGTAAAGCCCGACTTCGCTCAGAGAGGGTGGCACTTTCTCTATGGCCCTTTTGCACAGAAGGCTTGCTATTTCTGAACGTAGCATGCACGCTGCTTCCGTGTTCACAGTGGTTTCGAGCAGCTCTGAAGCGAGGAGGCGGCGATCGAACTGTAGCAAATAGCCCTGTTGTATTGTGCTTAACACCCACTTGGATATCCCTGGAATAGCTTCCCACGCTTTGAAGCGTAACGCTAGAGGGTGAATGGCCAATTCAGCTCTGATTGCTGCACACAGAGCTGAACAAAATGTGTGAGCGCGTTTAGTGTGTTTATGCATGATTGCTCGCAGACAGCATGAACAGGTTGTTTTGTGAGTGACTTCCCGATTGGAATGAAGGGGAAAGAGTCACATCTGTTACTTGATGCGCCAAGCATAGTCATGGACACGGGACTTACACACAGAGGAATGTTTGCTGGCCGTGTAACAGAGCGGGCAGAGAATGGGCGCGCGCACGTATTCGTGGGCGCATTTATTGACTCTGACGCTCGAGCGGTTCGTAACCGCTTTTTGTGAGCGTGCTCTGGTGGGGACACGAGACATGTAGTGCTTGTGTGTAGAGGTGAACACTGGATTGTGGGCACATTTTCTACACATAGGGCTGGTCGTGTGACAGAGCGGCCAGAGAATGGGTGCGCGCACGTATTCGTGGGCGCCTTCATTGACTCTGACGCTCGAGCGGTTCGTAACCGCTTTATGCGAGCGTGCTCTGATAGGGGCACGGAATGTGTTATGCTTGTGTGTAGGGGTGAACACTGGGTTGTGGGCACATGTTCTACACATAAGACATGTTTGCTCTTTACAATTTATTTGGGTCGCCGTAAAAACGGCGTTTGAGTGCAGGCAAGCGGGCAGTGTCACCGGCTTGTTGGCTGCTAAATTCACCACTGTAGTAGCCTCAGAGAAGGGGACTGACAGGGGGCAAAGCTTTGACGGTGGTCCGGCCGCTGCGGCACTGAGCCGTCGTTTGTTCAACAAAGTTAGGAAGACTTCGGTTGCTCTGGTTTCAGCGTTACCTTAAATCGAGGCCCGCGGGGGGGCGGCGGTCTGCGGCGGCTGTCTGAGCGCGATCGAGGGCGGCCGCCCTGTCGACGCTGAGAAATCTGAGTTTGTTGAGCTGGGCGCTGTGAAGAGGCTCGTGCAGGAGGCTGATCACGTGAGCGGCCTGCAGAGGAGCTAGTGCGACGCAGCTGGAAGAGGTTCATGGCTTGAGTGGCTTTCTGGACTTCTGAGAAGCGGTCAACAATGCCACTCACCGCGGAGCCGAAGAGACCGGTCGGAGAGAGCGGTGCATTGAGGAACGTGGAGCGCTCTGCTTCTCCCATGTCGGCTAGCGTTAGCCACAGGTGTCTCTCGGTCACAGTCAGCGAGGCCATGCACTTCCCTAGAGCTTGAGCTGCAGCTTTGGTAGCCGTAGGCGCGAGGTCTGTCGCGCTCGTAGATCAGTAACAGCCTCTGGGTGCCTGCCTTTCTCATCCCACTCCCGAAGAAGGTCCGCTTGTAGGATCTGTAAAACGGCCATGGAGTGCAGAGCAGATGCGGCTTGGCCGGCGGCGGAATAGGCGCGGCCAACATAGGCGGAAGTCGCTCTGCAGGCCTTAGACGGGAGCACAGGCTTAGACCGCCATCTCGCGGAGGGCGGGCAAAGGTGTGCTGCTACCGAGTCCTCGACCGGGGGGATGGAGGAGTAGCCTCTCTCGGTGGCGCCGTCCACCGACGCGAGAGAGGTGGAGATGTGGGAACGGGACCTGGCCGAAAAAGGAGCGTTCTACGATTTTGCAAGCTCCGTGTGTAGTTCCGGCAGGAAGAGAGCGGCCCGGGCCGCGGGTGTAGAGCGGCGATGGCTTTGAAGAAAGCAGCCGTTGAGTCTGTTGGGTGCCTGCTCAGGGGGCGGTGACCACTCGAGCCCGAGGCGGTCGACGGCCTGTGTGAGGAGGCGTGTTAACTCCCCTCGACTCGGGCGGGTCCTGCTGGATTCCTGGGCCGAGGAGGAGGCTTGGGAGCCTGACCACTCCTCGCTGTCCGAAGCCATGATGGAACAGCAGCCCTTATCCTCCGCCTCGTCATCTGAGATGGCAGCAGTGCGGCCGCTCGGCGGCAACTGCGCGTCCCGGGGGGGCGGGGAGGGTGAAAACGATGCTCGAGGGAGAGGCTCCGGCGAGGCAGTCGCTTCAACCACAGTTTCCGGCAGCCTTTGGGAGCGGCGCTTCTTTCTGCGTGGCGGAATGTAAGGCGGCACGGCAGCTTCTGCTTTGAGCGCTTCGAGTCGAGCCCGCAGGGTCGACATCGGTAGCTCCTCGCAGAAATCGCATCCGCCCTCAGTGAGGGCGAGCTCTGCATGTCCCAGTCCCAGGCAGAGAGCGCAGATGATGTGGCAGTCTCCGGTGCTGAGAAGGGCGCGACATGAGGCGCAAGTGGAACGAGGCATCTTGAAAAAGACGCTCGTACTCTTTTGTGAATAGTTCGTAAGAACTAGCTTGCTGAATAAAAAGGATACGTCGTCGGATGGCGTAGCTCGCAGGATGGCTGAAGATGGCTGAGACGGCCGGCTTCTTCTAGCGCTGTCCACGCTTGTTTGATGCCCCTCGAACAGCGACGCGGCTTCCAGGTCAGCGATGCGAAGAGCTTCGCTGAAGAGATGAAAATCAGGGTTCCAGCCTACGAACTACGCTTATATGCACTCTAGTCACGCCCATTTTGGCGGGCGTTGATGCAGTGAGCGCGCGGACGCCTCTCATTGGATGCGAGTTCGCCCAAGCTCGTCTATAGGCTGCAGCAGTTGCCGCAGAGCAACCTATGAGCTCGCTAGCTAGCCCGCTCAAGGTCTGCAGCTGCCGCACTGCGTTGACAATTGATACAAAAATTAAGGATAATTTTTTGGCTTCAATATCTCAGAAAAGATGAATCTTTCCATAGCGTAAGCTAGCTTACGCAATACGAGAGAACCTCTCATAAGAGAACAACAGTTATCATTTTACAAGTTGTACATAGCTGATATATGAAATTGGATGTTCAACTAGTAAGACATAAAGATATCTGGAATTGTGTTTTGAACAGAAGAGAATTAAATATCATAATGAAAATCTAGTGAAAATACAGTTATAGATCTAAAAAATTACAGCCTACAATTTAGTTACAAGTGCAAACCTAGTTACAGATTCGCATTTTCACTAGTAGTAATTTCATTTGTAATAGCAGGCATTAGAATTTTAAGTAGTGAGAATTGAATTGTTGATATCAATAATTCATATCCTGCACCTCATTAAATGTAAAATGGGTTTGTGGTAGTCAAGTGACCATGGTTCTTATGTGTTTTCGATTGTGATATTCTATATATTGTTTGGATGTATATATTTTGAGATGTGACTGCCTTCATGGAGAGGAAGATTTACAGCAATTAGAACTTGAAAGTTTCACTCTGTTCTTCACACTGAGTTTGGAATACTTTTTCTGTGATTTGTAGTAATCTTTTTTCTTCTTGTGACAGTATTTGTATCTGCCAGTTATGTCTTTAACATGGTTGGTTGGTTATATTGTTGTTAAATTATTGGTTATAGGTTTAGGCATAGGTGTGGGGTTAGGTATTCCAAAATGTCTATATTATAATGAAATTATTGTGATTACATTTACCTGCCTGTTACATATTTTATATTGTTAATAAGTGGTAAGGTTTAGGGATGGGATTGGGTTATGGGATCTAAAATGATATGATATTATGCCACTAAACTAATACATGTATAAGTCAGTAAGTTAAAGAACACACACAATAAATCTGAAGATTGCCGAACCTATAGGAATCTTCTAGATTGAGGTGAGAATGGAATGACAATGACGTTTTCATGATGCAGGCTAAAAGTCACTACAGTGACATGTTCAACAAGAGACTTTCCTGTAAAGATCACTTACGATTAGCAGTTGTAGAGTTTTTGCACGAGGTGAGCCTTTCACACCTGCCGGGCGAGAAGTGTGATCCGAGCTGCAGCCACGCTGGGTGGCTCTTGCCCTGAGAAAGAGCAGAGGCTGTCCTGCAAATTGTTGATGCCAGTCCCAGCACGCTGTTTATTTTCAGCATATCACACAGGAATTTTGATTTATTTCTTCATTCTTTAATTTTTTTCAAAGATTTTGACTGCTATGTAAGGATACCTTGCTCTCCTGTGCACAATCCTGGACAATTACTGTGTCAAAAGACTTAAACAACTGCAGCTGAGTGAAAGGGGTGCTATACAGTACATTTCGATTTTTATGTATCACTTCTCACTCCAGCTTGTGTGAATCTGTCTCACCGAAGCCTATTTTTCTGGGACCCCAAAATGGTTAACATCCCTGAAATAAAATCCTGACGTATTTTCATCTCTGCCATGATGATATCACAGTCAGACACTTTTGAAACCCCTTAAACGTGTTAGAAACTCAACTGCAGATATTAGCAAATCCAAGAATGTGCTTGGTTGTGAAATGCTTTGGAAAATGTATATGTTTGTGTTTGGTGTGATCATCAAAATCAAAACCATAAACCCAACTCTTGGCTGATGATTCGTCCATTGCTTCTTCCTCACAGCTGTGCACGAATATCCTCCTAGCATTTATTGTGAAGCAATAGTCGTGGCTAAAAGATTATCATTCTTTGACCAGAAATGCACCTCTGTTAGCTCATTATCTTTTGCCAATTTAAGGAGATCTGCCTTTAGAGTCTGCCTTTGTTTAAGCTATGAGCCTTCCTATAAGAGCCAGTCAGCTGTATGTATATGGCCAGTGTCAGGCATAATTAACTCTGACAGGGGCATTTAGTGGTTGTAATTCAAATCTAATTCAGAACATCTTAACCTTCAGTCTGTCAGAAGTTGAAATGTGCTGGAAAACCCACAGTCCTAATCATGGCCTTGTGTAGCAGTACAATGATGTGTCAACATGCTCGGTTAGAAAAACAGCTTTTGCTTGAATTCAGAAAACTCGGTTACAGTACACATGAAGGAAAACAAAGGACTTAGCCAGTCATGGCCGGGCTTGTGCGAATTGAGCTCGTAATTGGCTAATGCTGTTTAAAGTCATAAAACGGTATAATGTAAATACAAGAAATCTGCTTCAGATTTTTCCATATCCAATGTGATTTGTTTTAATGTCTCATCTCCACATGCCGTATGCTCTGTACTTGCTGCTGCACTCTTTTGAAGTAAATTTATAAAAATATCATCAGGAGATGTGAGCTCAGCTTTGTCAAAATGAGGAAGATGATGCAGAGGAAGATGGAGATGAAAGTGAAGATTATTACATTTTTATTAAAATGGAGAAAGCAAAGAACACCATTTTACACATGTTTTAGATTTTTTTTAGTTCATCACTCTCATTACCCTCATCTTGCTCCAAACCCATATGCTATTGGGCAGAATTTTTAAAGATCTGAATGCAGCTCTATTCCATTCAAGGACAGCTTAGTGACCACATTATTCAAACTGCAAAAAGGACCATACAAATTATTTATATGATTCATGTGCTATATTCCAAGTCCTCTGAAGCCATATGATAGCTTTTGAGAAACTAACTGTTTGAGGGACAGTCCAAAATGATCAAGTCATTATTTATTGAAAATCTTCCCCTCCACTAAGATCTAACATTTTAAATGGCATGTATGGCACAGGTTGAACATCAGTGACATCAAATATAATTGATTCTCACATGTCTTGTGCCCAACCTGGTCTCATAATGAAAACATGACTCTATATACATTTTTACAAAACTTGTAATAGGTGTCTCCATGTACAATTCCCTGCAGTTTCATGGTGAACTGAACACCAGAGGAACACAAATGTGTGTTTTATTCACTTTCACTCAATGACTTTAATGGCTGATTTTGACTTTATAAACTGATATTTCTCTGTATTACTCAGACACTGCTATTTAATGATATCAACACACTATTACTCAAAGCATCTTTTGAAAAACAATACATATTAATGCTTGTATTACAGACCCACCTACATATATATACACTTATTCCAAGATGAATAACTTGCGTGATAGCTCACCTGATTGGGTGTTAGACTTACAGTCTGAGGACCTTGGTTCAAGTCCAGCCATGAACTCAAGCTGACATGACAGAGTCATAGAAGTGGCACAATATGGTGTGGTTGCTTCTGAAACTGTGCTTCTTTGGTTTAGGACTTGATAAGGTAAGGATGTATTTTTAAACATCTCATTTATATTTTAAAACACTATTTGTTAGGTTCAGGCAAATGTTTTAGTTTAGGGAGGTATGTTTAAAAAAAAAATCTATCTGAAGTCTGAATACGACACCATTTTACTTGCTGTTGGCGCCCCCCACTGGACATTTCACTGTAAAACTGCAGTCAAACGTGTTATTCAACACATACATTTTGAATTGCAGACCAGGCTGCTTGTGACCAAGAGTCATGGATGTCAAATTTAGCATCACATGTCTAATGGTGCATAATGCATTTGATTTGAGACCTACCATTCAGTGGAAGATTTTTTGTGATTAACAACTAAAATTTCAGTCTGGCTTCAGAAGATTTGGAACTCATCATTATAACTTGCATGGACTACTTTTATGTGGACAACAACAACAGTGTGAAGATTCTTGAAAAATGACCCTTTTGTGCTTGAAAGACAAAAATAACAGCATTTAGGTTTTGTGGGTGTGTAAATAATGACAAATAATATAAAAATGGAACTATTCATTTAAACTTTGGGTAGGCCTACCAAAGATTGTATTACATTAACTATATGAAAGTAGTAATGGATGTAGCATGTAGTGTCTACAGTATAATAAAAAGTAGACTACTAATAAATAATAATAAAATATAATTAACAGGGGCTCGGGCTACTAAAAATGACAAAAAATGCTGCTGAAATAAAATATGCGTGGGCAAGAAAAAAAAGGGCCTTGTAATGAATTCTTCTGTTTTTATTAGTAAAATCTGACATAGATCTTAATATTTGTATGGTCCTAATTATACATATTTTGGCATAAATATGAGTTGATTTAATTAGGGGTAATACATTTGAAAGCTTCAGAATTTGTAGTAATAAATTGATTCCTTAAAGTACAATATTTAACAAATGGATGAGACACAGTTTGTTTTAAATGCTAAGAAAAAAAAGATGCCCTCATAAAAGTACAATTCACCTGAATTGGGGGACTGTTTATAAAAAATAAATAAATAAAAATAATAATAATAATTAATGTGCTCATGTTAAACTTGACGAATCAATATAGATATTTTCTATAGTTTGCAATCAATGTGTTGCATGCAAAACATCTCAATATCACTTTTTATTCTTTGCAAAATGCTTGTAACTATCAATTAACTCAATCTGAGAAAAAAATCCTAACTATTGCATGCCCTGTCAGTGGGATCACTCTCTTAAATGGGACCAATAATGTACCAGAGTACTTCTTGTAATTATCTTTACAGTAAAAACACCGCATTCACATTCAGAGAGGAAGTGAGCTGTCTGACAGCATTCATTCAGCTCAGCGCATTTCATCCAGATGATTGATGACGCCGAGACCGGGGGCTGTTCTAACCCTGTTAAGTGCTCTGAAAACAAATTACACCTTTCATCCTGACAACATGTCAATTACTAGATTCGGTAATAGCTGTCGTTCTATCAAATATTTGGTGTGTCTGAATAATTCGCAGAAATTAAACTATTAATCATCCAGGAGTGAAGTTGGTGAGGGATCACGCATTAAAGCCATATGTGCATGTGACCCCAACTACAATACACTTAGAGGTGTTTATGGCTTATTCTGTGAAATAGTTTTAATTGCTTAATTACCACATTGCTGGTTGGGTCGTGAGCAAAGTATCAATGGCTTCAAAAGTATCAAAACTAAAACCAAATGCTGTTTCTGGAGTTTGTTAGAAAAATCAATTACTCTGACAAGGTTTCCATTTTTATTATAAACCACCTCCTCCCTGTTCTTAATCTTGCACAATTAAAACAAAGATATTTCTGTTTTCTTTCTTATTCTTTGTAGTTACACGGGTATGTTTAGTAACAGAAGTATAAAGCGGCAGCTTGTTTATGTCTGTAATGACCTCCTCTGTGGCTCACATTCTGCTAAGGGGAGAATCGAAGGGTAAAAAAAAGCCTTCACAGATGGTGGTATGCCGAAGTGTCAAAGACTGTGCCCTCAGCAAGCCATAGACGTCCATGGCAACATTGAGAGTGGACCACTCAGCCTTCGCTTTGTTATAAAACAGGTCCAATAAAAATACAAAGGGATACTGTTTTTTGTATGAGTAATGCATTAACCTGCTCAGGAAAAAGTTCACGTTGAAAGTATGGGCTCGGACAGCACAAGATTTATGGCGATGGCTGCAGAAATTATGCCCCCCCCATAGGCACTTTAATTATGTAATTATTACCAGCTGGTTTTCATTTGTGGTGGGTTGTTAATTAGGGATAGGGGTCTCCAGTTCAAGTGCTCTGACTCTTGTGATAAGTTGAGAATTGTCCGGGGGGCTTCGAGGCCTGGGATGATTAGCCAAATCTGCAAAAAACTCATTTGTTATTTGGGCTTTACCCAGCAGCCTCCTGCTGGGTCCACGGAAAATACCTGGGTGCTCCGTTTCCTCTGAGGGGTACCTTCCTTATCAACCTCTCACATCAGCTACAATTGTCAGTAGATAAGATCCAGTGAAATCGTTGTTTGTTTTACCCATTAAGCCTTAAGGAGGAGTAATCAGATTGGGCTAGGCTCATGCAGCTGATAATCTAAATGAATCTCTCAATCTTTGGTTATGGAATGTCTTTTAGCGGAACAGCAGGGGGGTGTGGGGCCCCGAGCCGTCCCTTCCAATGATCCCTCTGCCTAATTATTGGATTGAGAGTCAAGTCAAAGGCAGTCTGCTTGAAGAGCTGCAGGACTATTCAGTTGGCTGTCTGTCAGAACACAAGAGGGTCTGAACAAACGCAAATAGATATTAGACCAGGGAAGGGTTTATTATTAGAAAAGCCTCTTGTAAACAGTCAAATGGCAACACTTTGCATTAATATCCTCGTTATAGGTTTAAAAAGGTATTCATTAATGACCAAGAACTCATATACAAATACAAAATGGAATACTCGTCAAATAATCCACATTTTTACTCATATGGTATATTTGTAATAAATTCAGATATTCGCACACATATTTTGAAAAACCTTTACTAATGTTTACACAGGTTACTTGTTGAATAAGTACTATTAAGTATTTTTAACATGAGCGGTAAATTGGCTCACTATTTGGCATGAAAGTCACATTTGAACCTGTTTATAAACCCTTAACAAAGGGAACACAAGTGTTTTCACCTACATTAAATCACATTTGTCATAAGCAGATGATTTGCTCAAGAAAAAGGGCACATTTTTTGTGATTGGTGAATTCAGATTTAAAGGAATGGTTTACCAAAAAATGAAAATACTGTCATTATTTACTCGCATTACTTTTTTCCCCTACATTTTGACTTACAGCCTGTTCTGTTCTTCACACAAACTTATCATAAGACTCTAGAACAGGGGTTTTCAAACTTTTTGAAGCCATGGATCCCCAAATTTGATGATCCCCTTGCGAGTGACCTCCTGTGTGAGAAAAAAATAGTAAACATTATTTTTATAAAGAATTTTTGTTTGTAAAATTGAATAATTGGCTTTTATATTGCCATTGTATTACACCAAAATAAAATAAAAAATATTATGTTATGTAAATTTGATACAATATTAAATATTAAAATATTTAGGCTATTACTATGATGATTACATATCTTTCGTATTCTGGTGTAATGTTAAATATATAACCCCAAAGACAGACATTTCAATTCAATAAAATATCAATTATATAATAAAATTCATATTTTAGTTTGAATATTTACATATAATTATTATGAAAAGCACTGCAGTATATTAATACATTTGTAAGTATACAACAAAACAATAAATATTGTTTCAAAGTTTTCAAAGCTTTACAGAGAATAGTGAATTACAACCCTTATTTCTTACGAATAAGAAAACAAAATGTTTTCAGAAAAAATTAAATATGCCAATTTACTTTTATTTCCATTTTTATTTCTTACTATGGCTGTCAATACAATAAAATAATTCTAATGGTTTCTGAATGAGTCGACATTTTTACTTTTATTTTTTCTATGAATTTTTTGGCAGCCCCCCACCATCTCTGTGCAATTTTGCAGGAGAGCAGCACAAACGTGTGTTTTGTCTGTCAGCGTTGATTATGAATTTAGTGCATTTATGGTCTGGTTGAAACAGTCAATACATTTTCTGTGTCCAGCTAATTCAGTGAAAAATGAAGGCAGTCCAAGTGCACTACTTTTCAGTAAACACTTTGTAATTTGTTTTCAAAGATTGTTTTTGGAAAAACATCACAAATTCACTCTAAATTGACTGCAGGGATTTTGGAAGAAAATCTCAATGCATCAAAATGTATTAGACAAATAGTCTTTTACATAGCGATGTACTCCGAGACAGACTAGACTATTCACATACGTCTGAACTGAAGATGATGTAGTGCACTCTGAGGCCTGACAAGCGTGTTATCTGATCTATAACATCAGCGAAATTGCGTAAGACAACATGAGAACGTTATTTCAAGATTAACCATGTTGTCTCCTCACTGTCTAATACATCATTTCAACATACTGGCAAGCACAAGATATTGAAAACATCTAATTTGATATGTTTCTCTCAACCACAAGAAAAAATAAAGGGATATGTATTCATCCTGGGACTTATACCCATCTGCTATCAATAATTTTTAGAGACGTCTTCATCATAGAACATGACAGTTATAGTACATGCCATGACCCATGGATGTTAACATTCACCAGTATATTTTATAAATCACAGTAGGATATGAAACATAGGTCTTTTGTTGCTTTTTTCCATGTAAGTCATAGGCTTCAATATGAAAAGTCAGGGATTAGAAAGAGAAATTGTAAAAAAGCGAAAAAAAGATGGGGTAAATTGGTTTCTCAGACCACTCCAGTGTCAGGCCATCAGATGTCAGTGTATAGTGGAAAATGGAAGAGAAATGACTTGCAGTGGGCTGAGTGCAAGTGGTTTTTCTTAGCCAGCCGGGCCTGTAATAAAAGTGACACTTAGAATGAGATGCCCACTGTGCATCCTGTAGCTCCTGCTGATGTTTGGCATATTTGAATGAAATACTTCCCCCATGTGCATTACTATTCATCTCAGCAAGAGCGCTCATGATGAGAAAGAAGAAAGCTGATTATCTGCCAGCGCTGAACCAGCACACATCTGACTTTAACTATTCTGACAAGAGCATGTAGTCTTTTAACATGCAGGGAACTTGGATCGATTTTGTCACCGACACTATATCTATCGTCACTATCACTCATTTAAATAAATGACACCACACTTCATCACTGACGAAGCATCCATTTATAACCTTGTAAATAAACAATTTATTTAGCATTTTTCATCCAATTTCATGTAAAAATGTCTTAAAGGATTATTCCGGGTTGAAGTTAAGGTCAAGCAACAGCATTTGTGGCATAATGTTGATTACCACAAAAAAAAAATTCGATTCGTCCCTACTTAAAAAAAAGAAGAAAAAAAGAAGAAGGAAAAATCTAGGTTACAGTGAGGGACTTACAATGGAAGTGAGTGGGGCCAATTTTTGGATGGTTTAAAGGCAGAAATGTGAAGCTTATGATTTTATAAAAGCACTTACAATTATGCTTCTATTAAAACTCATATATTATCAGAGGTTATTTAGCAGAGATGGGCCACTTCTATTATGAATGGGAGAAATTGGAACACCCAATGGCAGCCAACAGTCAATGGATGTAGAAAGGAAATCCTGCCTTACTGGTAAAAGAGCCAATCACCTTTTAGCTTCAGACATCACCTGTCAATCAAATCGACTACAGACAACTTTAGCAATACAAGCTGAGAAAATATAGATTTTGTACATAATCTGAGGTAAAGAAGCTCAATTTATGATACCTGTGTTATCAGATTTTACTGCTGATTTGAAATATGTCCTTTGATTGAAATCTTGACCAACTGTTTCCCATTCAAGTAGATTGGAACTGCAGTGGCATGACTGGAAATAGCCTCCCGAGAGCGTTCCAAAGATGGGTGATAGAGGACTGACTTGCTAGAAACATTTTGGTATTATTTGAACTGTAAAGTCATTTAAATGTTATTTTAAATGATAACAATTTAGGGTTTTATGGTTTGTTGACATTACATCGTCATGGCAATAAAGTTGTAAAATTGGCTATAACTTTACACAGAATAGGTTTGTAAGTGATTTTATCACACTTAAATCATGTTTACTTGCATATTGCCAGAGATAATTTAACAGAGACGGGCCACTTTAATTAAAATGAATGGGAGAAATTGGAATGCCCAACCAAGAGGCTCTAAGGGCCCAGTGGTCAACGGATGTAGAAAGATATAGGCAGGTAAAAGAGCCTATCACCTTTTAGATACAGACATCACCTGTCACTCATCTCTGGAAAAGTTCATTTTTTAGCGTAATCTGAGATAAAGCAAAATTTATAATACCAGCTTTGTCAGATTGTTCTTTTATCGTAATCTTGACCATCCATTTTTGAGTTCAAGTAGATAGGAGCTGCACTGTCATGACTGGAAATAGTCTCCTGGGATCATTCCAGAAATGGCAGCCAGTGGACTTGCTGAAAAGACTTTGATATTGCTTATGTCTTGTGGTTCTACTTTTGAGAAAGTGAGTATTTTAACGTAAACAAATTGGCCCCCATTCACTTCCATTGTAAGTGCCTTACTGAAACATTGATTTTTGCCTTCTTAAAGAAAAGGAGGGTTGAGTCAAAATTTATTTTTGTGGTAATCAATATTATGCCACAAATGCTGTCCATTGAGCTTGACTTGAATTGAACCCAGAATATTAATTTAACGTTTGGCAGTACACATACATAATGATTTATGAAAGAGATGCTAAAAATCACAACTGATTCTGGTTCATTAATAACACTGGAAATGGAAGGTCAAGTCAATCGCCATGTGTATTGTGTGATACATTACTCCACTCAGTAAGATGATGTATACTGTGCATTTTACAAATCTACTAAGCCACACGGGCATTCTATGCATACAGAAAATTACAAACTATGCACAGTATACATAATATACTGCAGCAATAGTGATAGTATCCTATCTCATCTTATCTAAGGCTGTCATCATCATTTGAAGAAGCAATGTAATTTTACTTTTGGTCAGACATGGTGTTTAATCTTTTTCCATCTCTGTTTTCTCTGTTTTAGTTTTATTATGTTTTCATTGAATATAAAATAAGATTGTTGGAAACTAATCTGCCAAACAAAACACCTAAAACTGAGGAACCAGGGCTTGATTTTTACAAAATCCAGGCCCTGAAGCTAAAAGTAAAGGGATATGCCCTTGATATTTCACTTTACGAGGGTCTGAAGTCCCTCATCATTTAATAATATATAATGCCTGATTTAGTCATTTGCACCAAAGCTGCGGCCTTGACCCAGGCAGTTACAGACATGGCATTTGAAAGTTTCCCTCTAAGTCAAACTCTGTGTCAAATCCTCTGACAATGCATATTAAAGCACTCTCAGGTCAAAGCAACAAGAGGGCTTTCAGAAAAGCCAATAACTAGCTAATTCTTGACATTTGATTATATTGGGATATTTGAAATGGTGTGTACCTTGACACATACAAAAACCAGCATATCTTCCCCAGGCATTAGCAAGAAAGGTTATGAATTTGGAATCCAGACAAGCCACGATTGCTCCCTTGCATGTTTTTATTTGTTTATTTATTTTTATTTTTGTAAGTATTTTTATTGGGTTGTCTATTTGCATTTCAGAAAAAAATACATCATGTTTTCATGCTTAGCAGATCTGCCACGTATTATGTTGCTGCTGTGGCATATTTACTTATTTTTGCTTATTATTATAATCCATAATCCACACAAATCTTATTTTTGTATTTAAATCAAAGAAATCTGTGTCCCAGTAATGCATGCTTACATGATAAGGCAGTCCGTACATAAACAAGACTCTGAAGACATTATTAAAATCAAAAGTTGTACAGTAGATGTCAACATTAGTTAATGCACTATGATCTAACACAAACTAACAATGAACAATTGTATTTTTATTAATTAACATTAACATAGATTATTAAATGCTGTAAAAAATATATTGCTAATTGTTTGTTTATGATACCTAATGCATTAACAAATGTCAATAAATGGAACCTTACTGTAAAATATTACCAAGTCAACCATCCCGTTATGTTTAAGACACACATCATTTTAAACATAGTTACTTCATATATATCTAACCTCTCCTTTTAGACATCGATATGTCTGTTTCCACTGAACCTTGAGCAGGACCTCATAATGGTTTTATAGGGTTCAGTTGCCGTTTATAAGCAGCAGCTGCCAGAACCCGTATTTATGGCTTGTCAGAATCTTCCAATACATAGTGGTCAGAGCAGAAGAGTAGAGAGTTTGGTGAAACTCAGGAAGGGAGGGGCTTACATTTCAACACTCTGTCAATCATTGCAGTTCAATGAGAACACACTCTGGTTAGACAGTATTTATTTACTGCTGCCATCTTGCATGGCACATACTGTATCTCTTTGGTTTAGCTGCACTGCACAGCTTATTATTGTAGTAGTCTTATTACTTCTGATTGGTTGATTGGTAGAAATTGGCAGTGATTGGTTGAATTGGAGTGATTGGGCCAATTAAACCAACAGAAACACATACACCAAAGGGCTTAACAATAAGACACACATTTACATGTGAAGAGTAAAGTATGTGTTTTCAAGTTAAAAGTTTTTGATGATCACAAAAGTATAAAGTTATAAATGGAAAATATTTTATAACTATCAGTTTTATAACTGTGTGTGAGACTCAGTGCATTTACATGCACTTTATGAGTTCGATTTTGTCAGACTAAAAAAATAAGCAGATCTCATGTAAATGCTTTAAGCCAGTGCCACACTAGCTGATTTTTCCAGTGATTTTCAGGTGTGAGCTTCATTGGGTGCTTCCTCGTTTCCTTTCCTTGCTTCCTAGCTCCTCCCTCTATGGAAACAAGGAAAGGATGTAAGGAAGGATGGAGGAATCTTAAGCAAGATGTATTTGAAAAATGTACTGTCCTGATCACTCATACGTCATTTCAGAGCGCCATCTTTTCCAAGCTGCACTCCCTCGGAGCACTTGACGTTATGTTATTGAAACTTGATTAACTGATATTGATATTTTCATAATAAATCAAAATAATTCAAGATGCGCTGTTGAAGTATGTGACAATTATGGTTTATTTAGACTGCAAAGGTGAAACATAAATTAAAACTGTTGTGTGAGATGTGAAGGGGGTGAAGAATTTATTGGTGCATCAGGTGCTTCGTTCAAAAAGTCTTCCACATGAACCTTGGCTTCCTCGCTCGAGTGTCCTCAGAAAGCTTCCTCGATCCTTGTCCTTTCGTGGTGCATTTAGAGACTTAATGCATCCTTCATGATGTCGGACTTTGATCGGTTTCGAGATCTCGAGCTGAAGGACAGAGGAACGAGGAAAAAAGGATGCACAATTTAAGAAATGAAAAGCACTCATTTAAATAATCGATGGCCTGGTGGAGGGAGATGAATCGCGCATTAGTGTCTGCCAGCAGGAGGTCGTTTATCACTTGACCGTCGGATCTACCTGCTGATTTATTGGCTTCAAAAACTAAAAAATTGTTCTGTCTCCGAAAGTGTCATGTGTTTTTGTCTAGTGACCAATGAGCTTCTTCGTTTACAGCTTTAGTGTGTCTGAATAGTAGTAGTTTGTTGGACTAACAGACCTAGATAATGCAACTGGCTGCTTGGCTTTGTCAAAAATGTAAACACATTAATTGGACCACAATTAGCCTTGACATTGTGCGCATGTTCGGAAAGACCAAACCGGACTCGGGACAAGTCATAATAATAGTATGAGATGGTGAAACCGTAAAACATCATGTGAGTTGGCCCGTTCAAAACCGTACAACTTTTAGAACGAACAATGTAATGGCATATTTTCTAAGTTTACCCTAAACTTAACCATAATGTCTTGCCCCTTGCTCAAACACTAAACCTAAGCATGATTTTAATATAAACATCAGGGATTTGAATGAGCGTTCTAATGATTTTAAACCAAACATCAAACCATACCATGATTTTAATAGGAAAATAACAATGCAAGAAAGAAAATAATGGCGTTTGGAACAAGACGAGGGAAGTATATACAGGTTATTACATATATTAATCATTTGTATTGCATAGCCTAAACAAATATTGAATGAGTAACCAAATTTGTTCAGAGACATTTCCTTTCCTAATTATTGGATAGGAGGCTAACTAAACGTGTTGCTTGTACTGAATCTACTTATGTTTGTTGATTGATTGGTCTAAAAATTTCCTACAATTTTTTACGAGTTGTCATTACACTACATTGGAAAGACAGAGGCGATGCATAATATGTATTTAACACTTCCTCGGCTAGCATATGTCCTTCAAATATATTTGGATAGACAGATGAAGACTGTATCCTGACTAAGTAAAACCCAACAACAACAACAACAACAACAACAACAACAAAAACAAACAGCTGTAACTCTATTATTACTGTGCATGTAAATGGACTGAGTGTTAGCTCAAATGTTTGCAAACCATTCACTTGAACTGTTTTTGTGTTAAATATAAGACCTTTTGATCTTCAAATGTCACTCTTCGTGTCGTTTGCAATGTTTGCCTCATGGCTTCTCCCTCTCCCACCTCTCCTGGCTCTGTGTTTATATGACCGTTAACTTCTTCAGCCCTCCAATAATGAGGGCTAATCACATTTGAAATGTAGTCTCTGCTCTGTGAGTTAGTGAGTTTGGGGTAAAACAGTTTGACTTTAGGTGTCTGTCAGGGGTCTGGTGTGTTTAGACAGAACTCAAACAAGTGTGTCTGCTCCTTGCGTGATCCCCCCCAACCCCACCCTCCCTAGTCACCGCTCGATCAGCTTCTCAGATCTGTCTCCGAGGTGCTAATGAGTCTGCTTACTCAGGCAGAAGTCGTTAGCATGCTGGGCTCCACCCAACCATCCACCATCGCTCTCGTCAAAATCAAGTACGCAAATTCTGACCTTATCCATCCCCTCCCATCCCCATCATCTTGATTTGAAAGTAAATCATGGCTGTCAGTATAGTAGCAACCCTGATTAAAGTTCAGGGGTTTAATAGATAGTTTTAAATAACCCCAAATTACTCCACTCTCCCTTGTCGATCCACCTGGACCTCTGCCCTGGGTGCATGGCTGTTTTCAAGCAGCACAGCTCAGGCCAAGTCCAAGCTCGTGGTTCCTGCCTATTCCCAGAGGGTCCCACGCTGCAGGCCTAGACCAACATTCTCAGCTGCATTTAATCTGCTTTCAGACAAGCTGGCTATGAGAAAATGCAAAGGAAAAGGCACACCAATGGAGACATGGAAAATCCTGGACAGTTGGTGTGCTTTGTTCACTTGGTGAGCTGGAGTCTGTCCAGGAACAGCCCCCTCCCACTGGCCTGCTCCCCTGGCGATACGAGTCCATTCCAATTAATCGTGTTTAACCATTCTAATCACACTTTAGCACATTAATCCTATTTTCAATCCAAAACACATCTGAAATGGGCAGCATGTGGAGGCACCCCCCCCCCTTACCTTTATTGCCACCGCAAATCAGATGGAACCCAGAGACTACGGGCCCCTGGTTCAGCTTGCACTCTGACTGAACTTGGACTTCATAAAACACATGCTCCACACTTTTTTAAAGGTGGAATTTATTGCGAGATGGTGATTCCATGACTGAAAAAAAAATTGCCTATGATAAAGAGGCAGTTAAGAAAATGCTCAGAAAGGATCAGGGGCTATTCTGGCCCTTGTATTATTACTGAGTATCCCATAAACACTTACAGTCACTGTGTCATATCAGTTGCACATCCAAAGTCGCAGAGAGAGTCATAGTCCTTAAACCCAATTCATCTGTTAACAGACAACTCCCAAGTCATGACTGAAGTATCCAAATGATTGTGTTTACTTTAAGTAATAATAATTTAAATGAAAAGTCTCTATCTCTGACATTGTGATGTGTCTCAAGAGACAATGAAATAAAAAAGAAACAAACCCTTTCTCAAGGAGCTTTGTTTTGGCTTCAGTGAAGTGTGAAGCTCTCCTCCAGGCGCTTCTAGTAAAATCCTGCATCCAATGTAGGGAGGTACTTAAATTTTACAAGCAGTAATGTAATAAATTGCTCTGCATTGTTAATTTTGGCCAGCAGAGCAAACAGAGAATAAACCAGTGCCCTAATTGCAGCTCTAAAAAGCACTCAACATGCAAATAATAAAGTGGTTCATGTTAAACCGTTGTCCAGAATGGGGAAGAATGGGACAGCATTGGCTTGATTGAATTTCAGGGGCATGTAAAACAGTAATGATATTAGAAATTAGTGAAACAAATTTGCTCATACAATAAACCCATTGCAAAAATGTTGGATGCTGTTCAGACTTAATGACATCACTGACCTCAGCAAGAATTCAAAGCGATGATGTAATTACAGAGTGAAGCAGTCTACACACAACAGCTTACATCAGATTCATTTAGACTTTTTAGCTTTTTAACACCAGATTAATTCTGAATCTAAACAATTTGAACTTGCAAATATTATTTTACTTAAAAATATATATATATTTAAATATGTTATTTAAACATGTTTTAGCTACTTTATAAATTCTATATTTGTACAGCACTGTGTACGTGAGACAGTATGGATCACTGGTATAATCAAACCAAATAAAATAGAATGTGGGATATTCTGACTTTATATCTTTGGTCTCCGAACATAAAGGCATTCTATTGCCAGATGCTCAAAAGATGAAGTACAAGCAAGCAAAATGGCAACAATGCTCCCATTAGCTGAGCAGATATTCAGTTGTCAACAGAGACATCTCCTAGCAACCAAATTTATTAGCGATGTAGCAATTCTAGAATTGGTTCTAGAAGTGTACGATTATCAAAAGAAAGTATTTTACAATAAGGTTCCATTGGATAACATTAGTTAATGCATTAGGAATCATTAAAAACAATGAACATAGCATTCTGAGATGATATTCTTCTCTCCACAATTTTACAGCATGTATTAATCTTTGTTAATGTTAGTTAATGAAAGTAAAATTTTAGTGCATCAACTGATGTTTACAAACTTTTGATTTAAAACTATTTATTATTAAATGTTGAAGTTAACATCAAGTAAGATTACTAAATGAAGTAAAAGTATTGTTCATTGTTCAACAAATATTGCTAACTAATTATAACAATTGAAACCGTATTGTAAAGTGTCACCTTTCATATTATAAGCACAGTGATATGTGATAATACACATAATCAGTAAGTATTATTAATCATATCGATCAAGTGACACAAATCATGGCTAGTATTAACAGTGATTGTTTTAGCCTTTCAAATTAAGCTGTCGATTTAGCTTTAACAATTGTATCTTTAAGTTATTGTATCACACACACACACACAAACACACCAAAACCACAAATATTTCTAAATTCAAACTACAATTTAATGAAGAGTTCAAAAACGTCTAAATAACCACCTCCTGTAAACTCTAAACATTTTAGCCCCTCCATCTTCATCCACCGACCTTTTTTGTAGTAACTTAAAAAAAAATATATGAATGAATATAAAATATTATAATATGAATATAAAAATATGAATACTAATTAGATCATGAATGCAACTGTAAATATAAACATTATAATAATAATCAAAAAAACATGACCCCAGAAAGGTTTTGTTTCATAAAGCGGCAACATCAGTTATGGTCAGGGACATAATTTGATGTTCCACAATATTTTCAGAATTTGGGCATGAACATTTGGACATTTATTATCACCTACTGGTGGAATTTCCAAACTGCAAATGCAGAAACTGATTTAAGACTTTGCACTGAAAACAGCTGTGGTTCCGTGTAATGACCTATTTTTCAGGAAAATAGCAAAATTCGCTTTGCAACACTGTATTAACATACAATACACCCACAGTTTGCTTTATATGCCCACAGAGAGCGCAAACACTCCCACCCATACCCACTTGCACTTTGTGCTGGCATGAAAATCATGCGTAGAATTAGCCCTCTCATAAAAACAGATTTTATCATCATGTAATATAATAACTTTGACTCATTCTTGATGGATATTATTTAATAAAAGTTTATGTTTATCATTAACTGTGTATTTTCCTGGGTGCTGGGTGCTGGTTTGCGTGACGTCATGCGCCTGCATCTTGGCAAAATCGAGAGTTGAGGATTTCTGTACGAGTTTCCAAGTTGGAAATCCAACTTCAAATAGCATTCCATTACACTTTTCCTAATAGAAAGTTAGGAATTCAGACTTTAAAAGTTGAATGGAATGCAGCTTGACGAACGGATAGAAATCGTAATGCTGAATATGGCGGCTGTTGTAATGGAAGTACCGCCTTACAGTTAAAAGGGCCAATCACCTTTTTGATAGCGACATCCCTTGTGCCAGTTTTTATCCAGAAAGCGCATTAGCTGGACAAGACTGGTTTATTTTTTAAGTATGATCTGGGGTAAAAATGCACTTTATGAAATGATTGTTGTTATTTTATTGCTGATTTGAAATATGTTATTTGCTCATAATCTTGACCAACCGCTTTTTGAGATTTCGTTCCTTCCCCATTCATACAGACAGGTGCTGCACTGTAGTTGTATCCATAGAAAGTGGCTTCCTGCAAGCCAAGTGACCTGACCTGCTCTAAAGCGACTTTATATCATATAAAACTAATCAAATGTATTTGTAGATTTATACACTTAGCAGTGTAATTATAAAACAAAACTGAACTAGGGGATATACAAAAATGATACAAGAAATAAAAAGTATTTTATACTCACCCATATAGTAAAATCCGTAGTTTTACCTTACAATGCACCTATCAGAGGTGAGTATATGCAGAGCATTTCTTTCCATGGGGACTCCCCTAGAGGCGGGATATGTGTCTTATTATGGAATTCTGACGACCCCATTTCCCTTGGGTTTTTTCTCTTATACTGTATGTGATATCCAAATAGAGAACTGATTTTCTTGGGTTGACAAGGTATTTTCCAGCTGGAAAAGCAGTAACTTACAGAAACCCTTTTTTAAATGCAACCAGCCTTCGGGATGAGAATCTTTTCTCTGCTGTGCTTGAAAATATTCCACATGATATCTAAATATAAAACTCTGAGGTGACTATTTGTAGACCTTTTGTGGTTTACTACAGAGGAAAAAAAAACAACTGCATTCCTTTTCTTTAGTGGGTCTTGGTTTAACTATTAGACATCATGGACAAACCAAAATATAGAATGTGAAATAACATTTAAAGCCATGATCTGTAATTATTCGCTACTTTGGAGGAATGCTTTTGGTCAAATTTATTATGTAACAACAAAAGATGCAGAATAAAAAGTAATAATATTTCTGCTGATACAAACCACACATGAAATGCAGTACTAACAATAATTTAATGGTAGTCAAAACATTATTAGGGTGAGAGATTCATGGGCTTAATTGTGTTTGGCCATCACTCTTAATTATGACATTCCACTGAAGAGGATCATTGGATATTATCCTGGAAATTCAGACATGAAACAACTTTGGTTGACTAGTTGGTTTCTTATGCCTGTAATACCTTGGTGAAAGCTATGGTTATGG